>NC_135266.1:82936388-83123888 GCF_051311805.1 Agelaius phoeniceus | reverse complement strand
AAGTCCTGGACAGGTTGGAGACATGGGTCAACACGTACCCTATGAAATTGAACAAAGATGTAAAGTCCCGCCCCGTGGAAGGAAGAACTCATTGCAGTGGTACAGGCTGGACATGACTGACTGGGGAACAACAAGAACACAAATGTAAGTTAGTGATGTGCCCTGGCAGCAATGAAAACAAACAAGTTTTTGTACTCTACTAACAGGAGTGTAGCTAGAAGATACTGGAGGGAAAGGAGTTATTAGTCCTTTCTACCAATCACTTGTTAGACCACACATGGAATATTGTGATGTGGGCCTCCAGTAAAAGAAAAAGAGTGATGAAGCAGGAGGACCACCAAAATCGTCAGGGGCATGGAGCACATGTTGTGTGAGGGAAGTCAGATGAAAACAGGTTTGATCAGCCTAGAGAAGAGTAGTTTTTGGGGGTACCTAATAGCAGCCTTTCCATATCTGTGAGGAGGTTGTCAGAAAGACAGAACCAGACTATTCACAATGATTCATGATAGGAGGGCAAGAGACACTGGACATCAAATGAAAAAAGAGAAGGATGGTCTTTTAAGAGTGGTCTGGCAGAACATCATTCACATAATGTAAATTTATGTTCGGCACTTTCTTTTACTTGGGTGTGGAATTCTCGTAGTATTGTAAATCAATATTTCAGCCCAAACAAAGTGTTGCTTATAATATTATAATATCCAAGAGGCAGCACTGGAACATGCAACTTCCTTTCTTTTTTTCAAAAAATAACAAACAAAAGGTCAAGCAGTGACTTCAAGAAAAAATGTTTTTCTACGAGTTTTGACAATTTGGGCAATCAAGTGTCAAATTGTTTTGTTTCTGGAACAGGATAATTTAAAAAAATCTACTTTACCAGGCTGGATATTCTGTGCAAAATTGACAACATGCTCACAACATTAACTTCACTGAAGACTCTGCCATATGCATTTGATTTCAACCTATTGATTGGTTTCTGATCAGCACTGAGATTCATTTTCCAGCAGTATAGAAATAAATTCTCAGTACACAGTTGGGATTTCCAATGACCTTTTGGTGTTATTTTTGTGCCAGAGATTTGACTGTGTGAAGTACTCAGCACTTTGGCCCTAGTTGAACAAAGCACGTAAGTACCTGTTTGACTTCAGCCTCAGACCCCTGTGCTTTTCTAGATCAGGGCCAAAGGGGCATGTGCTGAAAATCCACCCTGTGGGAACTCAGCACATCACTCTGGATGTCCAGAGATACCGAGCGAACCCTTGGGGGGGCTCGGAAATCCTGGAATGTTGCCAGGAGTGTCTGGTGGCTTGATTTCGATCCTTCTAAGGAAGTGACACCTGTTTGAGGATGTGAGAGTCACTTGGAAGTGAGTGGTGCAAGAAAGACACACTTATAGGGTGAAATATAGATTTTAGGGTTTTTGGTACAGGGGGGTTATGGAGACAAGATGGAGGGATCAGGGTGTGTCTCGTCCTTCTTCTTTCTTCTTCTTGTCATCCATCCTGTGGGTGGTCAGAGTGCCCTTGGCTGCCTTGCAGGTCAGACCTCTGTTGGGCAGAAAGAAAATTGGGCAGAAAGAAAATTCTGTAGATAAGAAATAATAAACAATCTGAAGACTGAAAAACTGAAGAGTCCAGACTCGTCCTTTGAAGCGTGGGCCGCCCCAGAACCACCCTACCCGTGTCTGGGCAGAGACAGACAGCCAACTGGACACCACCCCAAAGGTATGCTTTACACAGCTAAAAAAACCCAAAGCAGCCTTTTCAGTGGCCCTTCTCACCTTCATTTTTGAAGTAATTTTTTGAATAAATAAGTGAACAAATAAAATGAGCCATTCCTCTCCAGCTATATGGCAAAGGCATTATATGAAGCTTTCTCTGCATGGACTTACTCAAAGTCTTGTACTCTGACATGGAGAGGCTAATAAAGGAGTACACAGACAAGTGATAGTGATGTTATTGGACTATGACACTGAATTTTTGCAGCAGTGTCTCATCCCAAGGAGTAACACAATTTTATGTGTTGTTAGCAGCTGTTTAGTTTTAGTTCAGGCTTTTGTGATATACTTCAGCATTGTAATTTTGTAAGAAAAAACTACAAGAGATCTTTTTGATCAGCTTGGTTCACAACTTCATTAAAAGACAGGTTTCTAGTAGATTTCCTCCTCCACATATACCTAACTATACAAATTAAAACTGTCACCAGTAACCTGTGTGCATAAATACCTCACTTCTGTGCAAAGCAGGTATATGTTGTGGAATTTCGAAGAGCAGGAGTACAAATGCTCCCTGAAAGTACACAGCCGTTCCTGCAGCCCTTGAACAAGGCAGACTCACTCCGGAGCCAGGAGAATGATGCACGGGCTGCTGTTTGTTCCTCTATTTACAGCTGAGCACCACTAGATGTCCCCTGCTGCCAGCCCTGCAGCGACAGCCACCGCTGGGGTGCTGCTACAGAGCCTCTCCGTGCAGTTACACCCCTTGCACCGAGAAACACGTCATTACTGCCTGGAGAAGGTTCCAGGGAGACTTCATTGCAGCCTTCCAGTACTTCCAGGGGATGTACAGGAAAGATGGGGACAGATGATTTAGCAGACCCTGTTGCAAGAGGACAAGGAGTAATGGTTTTAAGCTGAAAGAGGGTGGGTTGATCTAGATACACAGAAGAATATTTTTATATTGTGGGTGGTTCCTAGATTTATATTGGTGGTGGATGCTCCATCCCTGGACACATTCAAGGTCAGATTGGCCAAGTGTCTGAGTAACCTGATCTAAGGTGATGTGCCTGCCCATGGCAAGGGGGTTTGACTAGACAACCTGTAGAGGTCTCTGCCAACCCAAAGTATTCCATGATTCTGTGACCATTTTTGCTTTGCTGACAAAAGTGACAAGTTTTAGAAAAGCTGTGATTGCAGTATGTGCTGAACAGCTGTGCAGGGCTATTGGAGGTTTTCAACTTCTCTTCCATTCCTTCTACTTCACCTTCCTGCTTACCATTATCTCTTGGGGACAAGAGAAATTAGTGGATGAAAGTTCTGATATTTGGCTCTACACCAGCAAAGGATTAGTCAAACTCAAATCCTTGAACACTTTGTTGTCCCTGAACATCATAAAATCATAGAATGGCCCGTGTTGGAAGGTATCTTAAAGATTATCTTGTTCTAAACCTCCTGTCATGGGCAGGGACCCTTTCCACTGGACC
This sequence comes from Agelaius phoeniceus, assembly GCF_051311805.1. Classification (NCBI taxonomy): domain Eukaryota; kingdom Metazoa; phylum Chordata; class Aves; order Passeriformes; family Icteridae; genus Agelaius; species Agelaius phoeniceus. Next base: position 83,120,690 of record NC_135266.1, on the reverse strand, counting down.
GGGTTGCTCAGAGCCCATCCAACCTAGACTTCAACAATTCCAGGGATGGGGCATCCACAATCTCTCTGGGCAACCTGTGCCAGTGCCTCAGCACCCCCACAGTAAAGAATTTTTCCTAACATATAATCTGATCTTTCCATGCCGACTGTCATGTCTTGTCTTTGTACCTGCAAAGCTGTTTGGTGTCTTTTGCAAGCTGGAGCTTAGATCAGAGCTAGACCAAGCCTGCCAAGGGGTTTAAATGGCCTTGTCACTACATGAGCTCACAGTCTGTACAGTAATTAAATTTATCCATGTGAATTTATAAAAGCAACTTGCTATACAGTGAATGGGAGGGCACAGACACATGGTCTGAACAGCTCCTAAGTACATCTTAAGAGAGGAGGAGAGAGTTGTTTGTGCCCAGCCAGAGTGTTTGTGTTTACAGAGAAAAATGTTTTTTTCTTATTTACCACTACAAAACCTTATCTGCTCAAGTATATTGGAGATCCAAATATTGCCAAGTACAGATGAAATCTTAGCTAATAACTGCTCTGAGGACACTGGCCTGAATGATACATAAATAGCATTTAGATTCTTTCACGTGCCTGAAAAAGTGATCTAGGAAAGAAGTTTCCTCATAGTTTGTCTAAACTGCCGCTGGCATTCCCTTCTTCCCTAATCAGCGATTGCATGTTAGATAAAGCTTGTCACTTTGCCAACCCACTTAGAAAGGTCTTGGACAGGAAATGGAGCCAGTGAGGGACAGAAGTTCATGAGAAAGAGTTTCCAACATTTTTCCATCTGACAGGAAACCACAGATACTGCAAAGGGTTTCTTGACGTATTCACTCCAAAACGTGGGTCAATAGTCAGACATTCAGCTCATGACTCAGGCATGAGAAATGTAAAACATCTGGCTCAAATCTCTGCCATGAACAGAGAGATTCATGACTTTAAGCTAAAGGCTCATTGGATCCAATTTTAAAGACGATTCATTTTATTTGAAAAACAACTATGTAGGAACATTCTGCAATATTCCAGTTGTTAGAACTGAACCAGTGAAATGCCTTCCTTTCATCAACAGCAAATGGAGTATTCACAAAATATAGCACTATTCTGAATTATCCAAAAATGTAAAATGGTCTTTATTTTTGCAATTTTTAAGTAAGTCTGAAATGTTGATTATGCAGACAAATTGGTAATATTCAAACTAGACCTCAGAAGATAATCACAGAAATCCTTAGAGATGGATTCAGATCTGGCACAATAAAATCACATCCATCTTACTGATACTTGGCTAGTTCATAGCATAGCAAGGCATGCTCACATCTGCCTGCATGAGTCTGTGCAGATACGTCCACAAATTCCAGCTTCATGCCTAATTCCCTCACTTGGCATCAAGGGTGATGCAGGAACATGTTGCTGCCACCATTCCTCACCATCACTCAGACACCCACAAAGGAATGCAATGGAGCAACTTCATTGGCTCCCTGTGTTCAAGGCTGATTCACAGCCACAAAACTGTGATTCTGAGGCATCTGGAGGAACAGCTGGGAAAAGTGCCTATAAAATCTGCCTGCTTGTGGTCAGTCTCTATCTCCATTTCTTTTTGTGGCCATGCAGAATAGGAAGAGATGTCTGTAGTGGGGACTGGTGGTGCATAATTGTGTATTCTTCTATGCATAATCAAACAGCTTTTTAATAACCAATTCTCAATTACCAGAAGAAGCATTCTTGAAGTGTCTCCAGGTAGTGAATTTTAGGCCATTACTGTAGACATCTTGTGAGCCTATTTTTATATGGCATGGTTTTGTTTGGAAGTCCAAAGTCCTTAGCATATCACTTCAAATCCATTTCCCACTGGTTCTGCTTCTCAATTCCCTTTTCACAGGGGACCTCTTCCATGGCTTTCCAAGTCCTGGAGTTAGTAATGCCTTTCTTATATTAATTACCTTTAATTTCCTTAAAAACTGGGAGCAGTGCTGAAGTCTGGGAGTGCAGAAGGGGTCATGCAGTACCAGGCTCTGTGCTGGTTAGAGGGAAGCACAAATGCAAACAATAAATAGGAGAAACCCAGGAAGTGCCTTTAAATGTGTATTATGTTCAGGATGAAAATATTCCCATGGGAACCAATGTATCAGCTGCTTCCAGACTGACAGGGAAACATAATTTGGATGGGAACAGGTGGAATTCTTCCCACTGTGTGAGTCATTTTTTCTCTGGCTTCCCTTACACTTTGGTAGAGATCCTAATGCAACACACACTATTCTTTCTAGTTCTTTGTTTTGCTCAAAACCCAATCAAATGGGCAATATGCAAGATGACTAAGCTGGTGAACAGAACTGTATTTTTCAAGGTTGTTGATTTTGGCTGGAAATCTTGGTTTGGTCTATTTGCTCAAATAAAATACAGATGGATAGCTTGGGCTGCAGATAACCTTTTGTCTTCCAGAAAAAAAGTAAAATATATACTTCTACGGATCACGAGTGCTCTTCCTACAGATGGGGAGAAGGACCAAGTAAAAACTATATTATTCAGTCACTCTAGAGTAGTGAAAATTTGATAATAACTTCAAAATCAGATTACAGTCTGAGTTCATGAAACAGCAGGAATGTCTGTTTTTTCATCTCAGGTGAATTACAGGCCCTGGAGAGGCAAACAAATCCTGATGGAGAAATATATTAAATAAGATTACATTTATCATTCTCCTTTGATGTGTCCACCACTGGTCCCCTAATATTGCTTCTGCCACTACACAGAATCTGGGAATAGTATAGATACTACAGCACAGAACAGATGAAATTTAATAAAAAATATCCAACACACCAAGACAGCCTGACTCTAGAGCCAGGAGTCACTCTTCTGTTGACTAGCTTGGGGTTAGCCCTGCTATAAGCTTGTTTCTTTATTGATTCTTCATATGCGGTTTTGAGTACATCCTGTACTCAAGTATTTCTGAGATAAACAGAAGGGGGAGACCTGCACCATGCAGCTTCTTATGCTTGTGGCTTCTGCAGCTCTCTCCTGCTAGCTGCCCCTGAAATGGAGCAAAAGCCCTGAACCTTCCTATTAAATGAACTTTCTCTAAGGTTTGAAGGGAAGTGGCAGATGAGTAATGAAAGCTCAGAGTGTTACAATGTGAGGTTTATTCACTAAGTGGAGCAGGAGGACCAGGCAGCATTGGTAACTAACAGGCCCCATATTGAACTCTCCAAGAGCTGAAATCATCTTCCCATGAGGAAGAATTTCTTGTCTGAGGTTTGTGTCACCTGCTGTACACTGCCTTGAGGTTGTTGTGCCAGTCAAGGTTTCCCTCTGCTTCCAAAGGTGTTGATAGCATCAATGCAGCATTTCATAGGCTGCCAGGTGCTTTTGAAGGCTATGCCTAATTTACATGTAGAATAGCTCAGGAACAGTCCAGCCTATCTGATGGGTGATGTACATGGCACCTGGGCAGCAGATAGGGAAATTGCTGGGTGCACTGTCCTTACAGCTGGCCCCATCTCTGCCCACAAAGTGTAGCATGGATCCTCAGAATTTGAACCTCCAGCTCATTTCCATAGAAATGATATGGGTTATGAGATTTATTTAAAATTCAGTAGAAGAAAGGTTTTTCCAGCTTATGAAAATGTTCACAGTTTCAGCAACATCAGGATGAAACCAACACCTTCAAAGGTATGATAGGGATAAATAAAAGCAGCTTCCATGGAAAGCCTTGAATTCCCTGGGTCTTCTACTGCACATGTGGGAAGCTTTTCTTCTTTATTTGAAAAACACATGGGTAAAATATGTGTTTATGTGTATCCATTTGTATTTATAAAAAATAAGTCTCCTTCCCAACACAGCTGAAATTGCAGTTGTGGGGATGCTGATACCTAAACCCAGGGCTGTTTTGACAAAGAATGTCATCTGTGGATATAAATCTTTTTGCTGAACTTTTTTTCAGAATAAGTGCATAAATGAGATAAGCCTTTAGAGAAATTCTCCTGAAATTGTCAGAGATTAATTTTTTTCCCATGTTCTTCTTCCAACAGCACTGGCTTCTTTCAACAACAACTTTCTTCCAACAGCATTGGCTTCTTCTAAAGGCAGAAAGACAGAAAAACTGTTTACCATACCAAATGCTGCTTGCTTTTCTCTCACACAATGATATTATAAAGGCTGGCATTGGAGGGGTTTGCTCTGAGACAGTGCATCTTGGCCTGGGTTGTTTGATCCTTGTGTCTATAGTGCAACTTTCTCAGGGACACTGTGGAAAATCCCACAGGTAAGCAGGCAATATGGCTAAATGAATAAGAACAAGAGTTATAGTGGAAGGAAGATGCAAACCCTGTCCCAGGCTCCTATTTCACATTTCTGTGACACCAGTTGTCTAGCACTGCAGCCTGAACTGCCAGGAAAGAAGTTTTCTCTCCAGTCTTCTCTATGGTCATGGTTGCCACAGAGCAACTCTGTCCTTCAGAAAATAAAAATATTACCCACCAACAGGTGGTGTGGTGCAAAACCTCTGCTGTTGCCTGCCTTGCTCTCCCCTGACTTCAGCTCTGACTTTGGATATCTCATTAAATAGGTCTTCTCACTTGAGAAACTCCCATGAAAGAGATTAATCTGAATCCTTGAGGTCTTATTCCTTTGGCAAGGCCTGTCCCATCCCATCAGTCCTAGCAATGCAAGATGAGCGTGATCTACCCAGCTACCTATCTCTGACAAGCAATAAAAGTTCAAACATTAATTCTAATTCTAATTCTCATTCTCACAGAGAATCAGGCCAACCCACATCATGTCAGGCTGTGAAGCAGACTCTCCAGAAATTTACACCCTCATATCCAGAGGCTCTAGACAAACATGACACAGTTTCAGCTTTGAAAGTTGCTCATAGACCACATGTTAAAGGCAATTTTGCTTTTCATACATTGTGGGCATTATTAATTGAGGCAGCATTTTATTTTTTCTGCTTTTGAGATTGTGGGTGGATGTTGGTAGTGGCAATTAGTGCCTGGTATTTGGTATTCTGGTATGTTTGCTTTTCTGGGAGGTGGATGGGAGTTCGTTGTGGTTTACAGAGTTGTTTGATGCAGAATTGAGGGGTAAAATAGGATTGAGGGAAATGGTATGCCAGTCTCTTCTGCTGAATTAACTCTGTTATGTAAGAGTGCCATGAACTGGAAATGTGGGTTTTAAGACTCCTAGATGACTTTGGGGTTTACAATCATAATTAACATCTATCTGGTTCTTTAGAGTTATTTTTGAAGATTTTTTTTCTCAAAGGTTACAGTGTTACTTGTGTAATTCCAATGGTATGGTTTTTCCATCTACAGAAACTGAAATCTCTTAGTTGATGAAATGTTGGCAAGGCTTGGCAGATGCTTGGGCATCCTCTGGGCATGAAACAGTATTCTGCTAGGCTTTCAGTGTGACTGGGAACTATGGAGATATGGAAGCTTGCATTTCACAGGATTCATTTCCAGAAAATATATTTTGTAGCAAATATTGCAATGTTTTAACTTGGTAGTAAAAATTTAGAGTCAGCATCCCAACTATATTCCCATCCTCTAAATTCTGATGAACTAAAATGACTTTTAGTTAATAATCTCCCATCAGGGATTAAACTAACATCTGAAGTTTGTAATGACAAATGAGAAGGAGATCATCAGAATAATCAACAAACTTGGGACTGGGACACTTTTCTCAGATTGGATGGAATGACCTAAATGTAAACTCTCTTAAAAGAAAAAAAAAAAAAAACAACCAAAAAACCCCCATAATAAAAAAAAAAACCCTAAATAAAAGACAGGGAGAGTTGAAGCTTACGAGATGCTCTTCGTGTCCCAGAAAAGTGGTTGTATACAATCTGTTGTTCTGGGCCAATTATCAATCAGTTTTGACTAGTGATCCCATGCTGAAGTTGAGTAGAAGTTTATAAAAATTTTGAGAGATTTTTGATAGCAGACATGTAAAAAAAGTTCATACCAGCAGGTTTTTCCAGTCCTCAGATTATAACCATGATCATAACTGGATAATTACTGAGTTGTTTAAGTTTTTTCCCTGTGTGCTGCCAAAAAAAAAAAAAAAAAAAAAAAAAAAAAAAAAAAAAAAAAATTGCTTTACTCATGGATAGGATTTTGCAGACTGCAAATAGCACAGGGACTTGAGATCAGCAATAATAAAAACTCATTAAGGGACTGGCTGCCCACACTGGAGTACAACTCCCTGAGGAGAGCTTGAGCATTTGTATCTTGTATTTTTCATTGTGTTTTCTTAATGTGAGGACCGGCTGCCTTTCAATGGCATAACAAATTTCTAAAGATGTAATGCTATCCTGGTTAAGCTACATTGTCATAAAATTAATAAACACAGTCTGCATGTAAAATACATTTCTTCCCAAATGTTTAGTTGAGTTTCCTTGTAGACAGGTATGTTTAGCATCATCAGTGGCCACACTTCTGCTTTTTAAATCATTTCCTAAAGCTTTGTCTCACATAAACAAGTAAAATGGACTGTATGACTCATAAGTGAAAAGAAACACATGTATATTTATGTAGCAAAGTTCAACAGACTTCAATTTTAACTGTCAAGTACTTGATATAGAAAGCAGCCCTACCCCAGAAGGCTTCCTGCTGCAAGTTTAATTGCAGACTTCTGACAATTTGTTCCCTGGGTGGAGAACAGCAAGTCCTGTTCATTTCTCCTATCCCTTTAACGCTGACTTCTGTGCATTTCCCGTGTGAAGTCATCCAAACAGATTTGCAAACTCTCTTGTTTTCACACAAAGATAGTGCCCTGGGATCCTGGCTCCTACATGAGGCAAACACCCACCAGTGCTTTCCAAGTCAGAGAAGCTTGCAATGCTCTCTATCAGATCGCTGACACTCTTGGTGGCCCCAGCTGAGACCTCACCAGGTTCTTTACAAGCAGAAAAAGAAAGACAGCCTGTCAGATAAAAAGGTGGTGGAAAGGAGGAATGATGCTCAGAGGTGCAGTGAGATTAAATGACTGGTTGATGGTCACCCCTCAGCAGCACTGTGAATAACACCCAAACTGGTGCTCCATTCTGTGACAAAGGCAGCAAAACTCCTCTTGTAGTCAACCAAAACTCTTGGCAAAATGTCATAAATGCAAACACAAATTATTTAGGTTGAATGTATCCTGTGCTTGCATTGTGAAATGACAGCCTGCACTCTTCTTTTGTTCCACAGTCCCTGTCCTTGTATGCCAAGTCACGGTGAACCACAGCAGTTAGCCCATTTAGTGACTCCTAAGTGAAAAATAAAAATCATGAAGTTGTCATCAGAAATGATGTATGTAATTAGAAGACAGAAAATCTGCTGGGCTGCCTGAAGGCTTATGCCAGGATGCAGCCCACTGCGTGCTCCCTGTGCTGACTTCAGTTTTCTCAACATGGTCTAATAATCGAGTGGGCTCAGGACCTCCCTCTGAAATGCCAGGAGGATGGGAACCAGTGATACTCAGGCGTGTCAAGCCCATCTGCTATTGTCATCGTGATTCCTATGGTGCCAAGTCTGTCTGATGTTGGACAATGGAGGCTAAATTCACCCATGATGTAACTCTGCCAAAGGCCAACACAGTTCTGCCACTGGAGGGATTAGTCCCTCCTAAATCTTTTTCAGAGCATTGGATGTGGTGCAGCTGATGTGTTAATGACTCCTGACATGTGCTGCAGGACTGTTTTTGCAGAGCAGCTCACAGGGAATCTCTCACACAGCTCAATTGCTATTATTTACATTACTGGAGGTGGTGTGCATTTCCCACATGTCATCTTGAAAACAGACCCCCAAAAAAAGCTTTACTAACGAAGCAGATCACAATGGGAAGCAGCTGATCCACACAGCCTCACAGTGAGGGTAATCCCAGCTCCAGCACTAGGAAAGTAAACAGAGGGGCTGGCTGAATGTGGGCATGTGGATGGTGCTAAAAGAGAGCAGGAGACCTGCAGGCTGCTTGGTAGCAAGGAAGAGAAAGCTTCAGGAATGGAGAAAATGAGCTGCCTCCTTCCTGATGGACACAGCCTAGCTGTATAAAATCTCCAGCATTACCTGGCTGAACACTTGATTATATAAACCTCATATAGAAATCCTTTTAGGGACCATATCTCTGAAATGCTGGATTTATGATCTGGGTGGAAATTGCAGTGTGTAAAGCATTTGTCACTTTTCCTTTTGTGGAGAAGCAGAGTACTGTGCTTTAACTCCAGCCAGCAGCTCAGCCCTACATGGTTGCTTACCCATCCTCCCCTGGTGGGATGGGGAAGAGGATTGGAAGAGTAAAAGTAAGAAAACTCATGGGTTGAGATAAAGATAGTTTAATAGGCAAAGAAAAAGCAAAACAAAAATTCATTCACCACTTCCCATGGGCAGGCAGCTGCTCAGTTATTCCCAGGACAGCAAGGCTCCATCACATGTGACTTGGGAAGAAAAATGTCTTAACTCTGAACGTGCCACACTTTCTCCTTCTCCCCCAGGTTTATCTGCCTAACATGATGTCACATGGTCTGGGTTATCCCTGTGGTCAGTCAGGCTCAGCTCTCTCAGCTGTGCTCCCTCCCAGCTCCTGGTGCAGCCCCAGTCCTCTCACTGGAGGGGTGGGTGAGCAATAGAAAAGGCCTTGGCTCTGTGTAGGTCCTGCTGAGCAGTAGCTAAAACATCCCTGAATTATCAACAGTTTCCAGCACAAATCCAAACCATAGCCCCATACTAGCTAGAAAAAACTATCCCAGCCCAAACCAACACACAGTGCATAAACATGAAATGGGGAAGCTTCTTTTTGGAAATACACCACAGGAAGGGAATGAGTTTAAGGCTTAATAACACCACTGCAGGACATGTGTGAAACTTGCGACCAGAAACACTCGCTACAACGCCCATTAACCATGTGAAAGAAATAATAATTTTCTGGGACCGTGTGCACAGATTTCACTGGGACATCTGGGCAATGTAGACCCTGTTTATGAGATGGTTTCCCTTGTGAATACAATTTTTCAAGTCAATCTGAAAAGTCAGTCCTGCACTTTCATTTCCCTCCCCTCATTGTGCTGTGCTGAGCCAGACCACGGCTCTGGTGGCACCCTAAATTCTCCCACTTTCGGGGTCCTCCACGGGGGCAGGTACAGCCCGGCACGGGCTCTGCCTCCTCCCCAGGGTTTTTATCAGCGCTGTGTGGGTTCCCACAGCTGCCGAGAGCGGGACAGCCTGGCTGCTTCCCGGGCTGTGCGACAGGGTGGCTTCTGCGGGACAGCCGTGACACCTAGCGGTGACACAGGCGGTCACTAGCCGTGACACCTAGCGGTGACACACACAGGCGGTCACTAGCCGTGACACACAGCGGTGACACAGGCGGTCACTAGCCGTGACACCTAGCGGTGACACACACAGGCGGTCACTAGCCGTGACACCTAGCGGTGACACAGGCGGTCACTAGCCGTGACCCCTAGCGGTGACACGCGGGGATCCTCCGAGACCATCGCACGGCTCTTCAGGTTCCGCCAGGTATAAATAAAGGGTGTCAACTTTCTGTAACAGCACCAGTGGGAGCACCAGAACACGTTTTCAAAGGAGCTCCGCAGATTTAAGGAAGTTTTGCTCCCTGCCAGCTTTTTGAGGGATCCTGTTTCCCGGTGTCACCCTCCTGATTCACACTTCTGCAGTCTCTGTGAGCCAGCCCTCTGCAGTGGGTGTGTGGCAGCCACACAGAAACCCTTCTGCACACCTTGGAACCGGTTACATGATGGACAGAAAAAAACTAAGGGACTTAGACACAACAGTGCTGGGAAGTGAAACATTAAACTTCTAGTTTGCAGGAATCCAGAGTGAGTTCCAAACCCCTGTTTTAGGTCAAATGCTGAGGTCATCCCCAGTTATCATGAAATCATAGAATATTTTTGGGTTGAGAGAGATCTTAAAGATCATATAGCTCCACTCACCTTTTCATGGGTAGGCATAGTTTCCACTTGACCATGTTGCTTCCAGCCTCATCCAGCCTGGCCTTGAACATTTCCAGGGATGGGGCATCCCCAGCCTCTCTGAACAACCTGTGCCAGTGTCTCACTACACTCTGAGTAAAGAACTTCTTCCTAATATCTAATCGAAATCTCTCCTCTTTAATTTGACAGCTGGATGAAGAGCTTCACATGAGCCATGGATAGAGAGACAGGACATTCTCTCTGGGCTGGGTTGTGTTTCTTACCATAGATCTGTTTGGGTCACAACAACCCCAGGCAGTGCTACTGGCTTGGGGAAGAGTGGCTGGAAAGCTGCCCAGCAGAAAAGGCCCTGGGGGTGCTGGCTGACAGCAGCTGAACATGAGCCAGCAGAGTGCCCAGGTGGCCAAGAAGGCCAGTGACACCTGGCCTGGATCAGCACTGGTGTGGCCAGCAGGAGCAGGGCAGGGATCATCCTCCTGTACTCAGCACTGGTGAGGCCTCACCTCAAATCCTGTATTCAGTTCTGGGCCCCTCACTGCAAGAAGGACATGGAGGGGCTGGAGCATGTCCAGAGAAGGGAAATGGAGCTGGGGAAGGGTCCAGAGCACAAGCCTGATGAGGAGTGGCTGAGGGAGCTGGGGGTGCTTAGCCTGGAGAAAAGGAGGGAGAGGGAGGACCCTCTCACTCTCTCCAGTCCCTGAAAGGAGGTTGCACCCAGGTCAATCCCTTCTCCCAGGTAACAGGAGATAGGACAAGCAGAATTGATCTCGGGTTATTCTATGAAGGTTTTAGATTGGATATGAGGGAAAATATCTTAACTGCAAGAGTTTCAAGCACTGGAAAAGGTTGCCCAGAGAAGTGGTGGAGTCACCATTCCTGGAGTTATTTAAAAAGTGTAAATGTGGTGCCTGGAGAGATGGTTTAATAACCTGGCAGTGCTGGTTGGGCCTGATGATCTTAAAGATCTTCTCCAAATTGAATGATTCTAAGATTCTATGATTCTACATGGGGCACACTCCCAAAACTGCATGCCAATGACCTACACTGTTCCATCCACACAAGCTACTCCCTACTTTGCACTTCCACATAAAGTGAAAATGGAAATTCAAAATTTATGTCCAGAACCTTTCCAAAGCAGCCTGCTGTACTGAAAGTGAGAAGTGAATGCTGATGGAACAAAGAGCAAGGAGATCTATATGAGATACCAGAAAATCTGGGAAGTCTAAACCACAGGAGAACTGTGGGTGAGCTGTGCATGCCTCGAGGGATACTCAGCACTCTGCAAGTGCAGAGTAAATCATTTACAGCCAATGGCAGCATGATGAAGGTGCTGCAGGGAGAAAGAGACCAATTAGACCATGGGGAATGATTAACTACAGGTGGAGGTCACAAATCTTTGCCAATATACAGTAGAGTTAATGTTGTGAAAGATTTACAAGGCCTGAGTAGGCATAGGAAGAGGGCTGGGGTGGCAAATTTTGAATCAGTACAAAAGTTGACAGCCATGTGTTGGCAGGAGATGAACAAGCCTGGCAGATCCTCAGTAGCAAAGAAGAGAAGGGAGTGACACCTTTGGAAGCCCCAGCTAGGAAGGTCTGTGGAACTCTTCATGTGACAGATTGTCACAAGCTTGAGTAACTTGTAGAGCACCTCCTTTTGTGTCTCTGTGTAGAGTGGCCCCGCTAAGGAGGCGCCCCAGAACCTTCTCCCAAAAGACCCAGAAACTGCATAATGTAACATAGTTAAACAGTATGAGAGCAAAAGGGACTAAAAACAGCTTGGGAACAAACTTTCATAGGGGCACTGTGAAAATGTCAGCAAATGGAAGAAAAGGCTGAGGCTATTCAAGCTGAGGCACAATTCACACCTATGAGAGTAAAATGCAGATAAAACTAGACGGTTGTGAGCACAGCAGCTTGCCAAAGTGCACCATGTGCAGCTGACATGTCAGACCCCTTATCAAAGGCCTCTTATCTGCTCAGAACCAAGGCAGGGAGTGCATTTGTGCTGCTGGAACAGAACTGGTAGAGGAAGACATGATAACTTGCCCATCAGGTGTTCCCAGCTGTCAGGGGAGTGGACGCAGGTTTTAGAGACGAGCACAATTTTGCCTTTGGCTGACCAGTAGCCAAGTGAGTTCCTGTGTCCCTTGGGTGGGGGATTAGCATCACAAATCTACAAAATGCTCCTCCCTTTGAGTTAAACCAGGAGAAAATAATTCTAAAACTACCATGAATCAAGAGATGTCAAAGATGCCTGTTCTTCAAATACCATTTTCTTTTAGCAGTGTTGGGAGGAATAAAAGATTCCCTCAATAGTTTTTGTGATCATTTTTAAGATTTAGAAGTGTCTTTTCCACATCAGAACTTACACCTAAATATTTTTACTTCTAAGCAAACAGTGTCTGGAGCTGAATGCCAAGAATACAGAAAACAGAGAGGATGAGAGGTGGCATCTCTGAGTAGTCCCTCTCCGCTTGCAACTCAATTTGCATACCCTGAAACTAGATGAAATTCCAAGCATTCTTATTTTATTGGACAAATTCTTTCCTCCTTCCAAGTGCTCAGGCCTGTGCCTTCAGATAAGGCTGTCCTTTCACTCCTGAGGGGCAACCTCTTCAGTTGTTTCAACAGAAAAGCTTCCTACACAATCCATCAAACAGAACATTTACAGCATTTAATAAAAGTCTGAGCACCCTAGGACTTGGAGAAATGCACCTCTTAGTCCCCTCTATAAAGGGGACAGGACAAGGTTGCTGTGTTTCTGCCTGTAGAACAACACTTCTTATGGACAGCTAAACTGACAGCAGAATAGGTTCATTATTCCTCATTCTTGGATTAATGTAAAGGTAAAAGGAGCATGATGGATGCTAACTGGAACACAAGGTTTGATCCTGTTTTCGGCTTTCAGAACCCCACAGATTTTTAAGACATGATTCAGGCTACTGCTGAGAGCAGACTTGTGTTCCTATAGTTCCTCTTGCAGGCATGATGGAGGTTACACATGGGGTTGAAGCAGTCTGTGTCCATCAAAGGAAAGGGGCTGCTCAGGAATGAAAAGCTCCTCTAGAATTTGCAGCTCTTGCACTCTGATTTGGTGAGCATGCTCTCTATCAGCAGGGTGGAAGGAAGATTGACTTGAAAAAAAGGAGAAGTCCTGTGTTCATCACTGGGAAATATAATTTTCCAGGTGGGTATGGAAGATTTCTCCTGCAGTCAGAGCTGCAGACTTGTCTTTGCCAACTGTTACAGACTCAGAGAATGGCTGAGGCTGAAAGAAATCCCTGGATGTCATCTCATCCAACCCTCTGCCCAAGCAGGGCCATCTATAACCAGTTACCCAGGACCATGTCCCACTGGATTTTGACACTCTCCAAGTATGAAGAGTCCACAGCACCTATGGGCAATCTCTTCTGGTGTTTGGTCATTGGTTTGTTCAGAGCAAGAAAAAAGGAAAAAACCTCTCATGTTTCCTGATACTCAAGTGACACTTCCAGTGTTTCAGTTTATGCCCTGGATCCTCTAGTCCTGGAACTAGGCAGCACTGGAAAGAACCTGGGTCCATCCATCCTCTTTGCACCTTCCCTCCAGGTATTTATCTACAGTGATGAGATTCCCCCTGAGCCTTCTCATCTCCAGGCTGAACAGTCCCAGCTTTTCCTTACAGGAGAGGTGCTCCAGATTTTCGCATCATCTTTGTGGCTTTTTTCTCATTCTCAGTGCAGGGATCTACTGGAGACAGTGGTTGTTGATGGTGTGAGGCTGCCCTGGCTCTGCTGCTGAATGATAAGCACAGACTTAGAGGGTTGTTTTCTCCAGATTGGTGTTCCCAGACAGGGAAAAAGAATCACTCCTTTCCCTTGCACTGCAAGTGCCTCGATGAATGAGTAATGGCAGCTTAGTGGGCAGTGAGGTCTGTCAAGCCCACATGCTGGTTTCTCACGTTTCAGTCAGTTTTTTTTCACCTTTCTGCCAAGTAAAAATAACATATTTCCCAGGGACTTTGAGTCTGGTGATGTGGGAAGAACCACCTGTTTAAAAAACACCAGGGAAGTTTTCCTGCTAATTTGTCAAAGGCAGAATTTCAATCTATCTTTGTGGGAAAAGGACCCCTGAGAACCAAGTTCTTGCTGGGGGGCTTAACATGTGGCAAAAGTTACAGGAGCGTTCAGGAAAGTGTGGTGGTTTATTATTAATGAGTGTAGCAGTTAACTGAGAGCCCTGCTAAGGTCAGAGATGTTTTTTGTCTCTTACTCCAAGGGAGTAATATCAGGGCTCACAGAGAGATAAAGCTTTCCCTGGCTCTGAGACATGTCTGGTGGAAAGATCCATCTCAGACTGGGCAGGCTGGTGTTGTTTAGCTGTGGAGGGTGCAGCAGCTGGACAACCCAGGTTGGAGGGCTTTTGCTGCTTTGGGATACCCTTCTCCATCCATGGGGAGGTGGCCCAGCAGGCAGAAATCCTGGGTGACAGACCTGTGTGTGGGCTGTGCCTGGCAGGACCATGCAGGAATGTGGGGAGAAAGCGCTGCTACCACAGCAGGAATACCCTCAGTCGTGGACAGCTCCCTGTCACCAGCTGGGACTCAGCAGCTCCCTCAGGTCACATTCTGGGAGACTCCAACCCACAGCCTTCCCTAAGCAGTGAGCAGGGCAAAAGTCCTGCCCCCCAAAAGAGCTCAGAGCCTCCTACTTCATTTAGTGGGAGAAGAACAGCTGTCTTATTTTTTCTCAACAAAAGAAGTGGACAATAGGAATGGCTGAGCTTCATGGTAGATCTCTAGAACATCCAAAGCTTGGGAAGCATTCTGCTGGTCTTCAGGATCCAAACATGAGTTTTCAGGCCTCGCTGTTGGAAAAGACTTTCTGTTTAGAAACAGCACTGAAAAGTCCAGTTCTGGCACTGGTGGGGCATTGGTGGGGTATCAGGTCTCAGCCATTTGTTTGTGCTGGTGGTGTGACATCCCCGTGTGCTGGCAGACCTCAGGCAGCGTTGCTCAGCCACAGTTCCCACTGGCACAAAAGCAAGCAGGTCCCTAACCCTGCAGAATGAGGTTCCACTACAGCTCGTGCAGTTAGAGGTTTGGTGTCTTTGAAGAGGGTATGGCAATTCTGCACAAGGTTATTGTTAAGAGAACTTTAAATTAAAACAAAAATATACATAAATATATATATATATATAATATAAATAATACATATGCACCCTGCACTTTACCAACTTATTGTGCCTGTCCTCAGAAACAGAGGTTTCTATTTCCAGCTATTTTTCATGATACACCAAGAAGGTCTTCCCTGTACCATCTTAACCTCATAATCACTGTGCAAAAAAACAAATGCAAAGAAAATTTCATGGCATATATAAAGTTAACACTAAAAATAACATAAACACAAAAAATACAGATGCCAGATGCTGGATATCTGGAACATTCTGCTTATTTAAACATAAAAGTGATGTTTCGTTGCTTAGTCCACTGCATGCTTTTTTAAAATTTCTTTTTATCAACTCCAAAATCTGTTATGAATGTTTCATGCATATTTCCAATGACACACTAACTGTTGTTTGAATAAACAAAGTGCATTTTCCTTCATCCCTGCCTGTTCCATTGACTTTGTCCGGAATGCCAATGAGGAACTTTTGTTTGCAAAAGTAGTCACAGAAAGATAGCGATGTGAATTCTGTCCAGCAGTGTTTGCACAAGCACCGGCAGCAGAACTAGCATGAATACTCTTGGGAATTTGTTTCTGCAAGGTTAATGTCAGAAATGATTTATTGAGGCCTTCCTCCTGCTCACCAGTCTGGCATCCATCAAGTGAGTAAACACACCCCCCCTCCATGATTTCAGAGTGCTCAGAGACTGATCACTGAGCAAACACTTCATTTCAGAGTCAATACTTCGGGAGTAATCAATCAAATTGTATTTATTGCTACAAAATTTAGATTGAAATACTTTGAATCAAAAGTCAAAATCAGAAGATTCTGAAGATAAATTGAAGGGAAATCCACTTTTTCCTGCTGATGCACTAAAGTTGTTCAGCAAAGCTACTGCAATAGTTGATTCGGTTAAAGCTATATTCATATTATGTAGAATAATTTAAAATAAACAACCCAGTTGTTGTTTTTTTTTTTTTTTTAATGACAGAAATTAGTATTTCTGTCCTGTTCTTTCAAGAAGAAATAGGATTTACATGCTGTTGCTACACCCTTCTGCTATGCAAATGCCCCTTCCAAAGTTTTTACTGTTAAATGTTGATCCTGAGAGCAACGTTTCTTTCTTTCTTTCTTTCTTTCTTTCTTTCTTTCTTTCTTTCTTTCTTTCTTTCTTTCTTTCTTTCTTTCTTTCTTTCTTTCTTTCTTTCTTTCTTTCTTTCTTTCTTTCTTTCTTTCTTTCTTTCTTTCTCTCTTTCTCTCTTTCTCTCTTTCTCTCTTTCTCTCTTTCTCTCTTTCTCTCTTTCTCTCTTTCTCTCTTTCTCTCTCTTTTTCTCTCTTCCCTCTCTTTTCCTTACCAGTTGTACACAGAAAGGGACTCTTCCTTTCCAACATAAGTGATAACTATAGAAATCCGGATTCACAGGGTCCTACTGATTGCAGGCAGAGCTCCCAGAACCAAGGTAGCCCTCAGAGAATTTAATTTATATATTCTAGTCACAGCCAAAACCACTTCCCCTCACTCTCAGAAGATTTTAGGCAGTTTAAAGTATCAAAGAGGAACCCGAGACAGAGGCTTGAAACTGGCAATACATCTACATCAGTATCAGATTAAGATGTAATGCTAATTTTGCCCTTTTCAAATGCCAGTTTTAAGTGTTCTTGTTAACGTGGTAACATATTAGAACATTAAGCCATAAAAATGGATAATGGTGTTAGGCTTATAGTTGGACTTGATGATCTTAAGGATCTCTTCCAATCCAAATGGTTTCATGATTCTCTGATGAGCTCTGCTCAGACATCCACTTGGCAAATAGCTGCATCCATTGAAAGTCTTTTGCTCTTGTTTCTTTGCTCTGCTGGCAGCTACTGACCCTTCAGCTCTGCCAAGACCTGGGTGCAGCCCCCTCTGCTTTGAGCAGTGGTTCCCAGACTAGTTTGAACACCCCACACACTGGCAGTGTCCCATGCTGTCCCTTTGCTGGCAGCCCTGTGGAGTGCTGAGCAGCCAGGGCTGGGACAGACACCTGCCCACACTCTGGGCCACCTTGGGGCTCTCCTTCTATGCTGTTCTTCTTTCTTCTCTCTCATAGCTTCCTCCTGCCTCTGCCCTACAGGGCTCAGTTTGCTTTCAAACCCTTGAGAAAGGAGATGGCTAAGGGCTGTCTCTGTGCGTGTCTGCTTCATATAAAAAACACTCAGCCAAATTTGTGTGTAGATTCAAAAAGGAGCTAGAGAACCTAGATGGAGAAAGAATTTTTGCAATAATTTTTTTAAAAAGGCAAATTCTTTACTTCCCCTTGTGGAACAACTCTCATTCCTTCCTTAGGTAGGAGGTGATGAGCCAATGGGTGCAATAGGGAATGGGATGCGAAGTGCCAGGTTTCATTTTTGCTGTGAATCTATTCACATGGAGATTCTTCTCCTGCTTACCCTACTCTGTGTGCCTCTTTGGACCAACAGATTCTCAGACTTAGTCTTTCTTCTGTCTCCTGGAGGCTAGTTAGGTTCTTCTACACATCATTTAAACTCCAGTCATTCCAGGGATGGTGACTCCACTACGACCCTGGGAAGCTTCTTCCAGGACTCGACAATGAGGAAATCAACAAATTTTTCCTAATGAACAATCTAAACCTCCACAGGTGCAATTTAAGGCCACTTTCTCTGGTCTTGTCACTCATGTCCCGATATCCACGGCAGCTGCTGAATCCTCCTCTCTCTCTTAGCTCACCATGGCCAATCCCTCTGCTCAGTAGCAGATTTGGAAAGGGATTACAAGCTCCTGATGGGAGCCCAGGCTGAGGAGGGAGCCACGGGGCTGCAGAGAGCAGCTGCTGGAAAGGCCACCCAAAATAAGAGCTGGTGGCTGTGTCTCTCAGACTTAACTTTTCAGAGCCAGAACAAGTAAAAAGTACCCGATATTCTGAGCAGGCGGGGAAGAAGGGATGAGGCCCTGTGCAGTGTCCCGGTGCATCCCGAAGGTGGCAGGGCTGTGGCAGAAGCAGACGCTGCTCTCTAGAGGGAGGGACTTCGAGAGCTCGCAAAAGCGAAACCCAGCGCATCCCATGACAAAACGATGGCCGGCTCTGCTGCCGCTGACGGGATGAATTACTGGCGTCTCGGAATAAGGTCTACCCCTTTCCCTGCTTTGGTTATAAAAGCATTCTCTGGGGAGGTATGGATGGCTCCTCATTTCTTTTGGCTCTGCTCAGGCCACAGCTGTAGCAACATGATTGTTTTGTGAGTGGAATGGTATTATTTTTTGTCATAACTTTCATATGCTAGGGCCTCTTCAGCTGATTTTTTTGATGTTTTGTATATATATATATACATATGTATTCTCTCCTGCTCTGAGAAGCCTCTTCCCCATCTCCAGGCCTCTCCTGCAGCCCTCCTTTCAAGATGTACAGTTGTGCTGTGGGTCTCCTGCGCGTGACTCTGCAAATGCCTTATGCTTTCTTCCTGGGGCTGACAGCCCTTCCCACCACTGCCAAATGGCAGCAGAAAGAAGCAGGCTGTCAGCCCAGGCTGGAGGCTTTCTTTTCTGCTGTGATCCCCACAGGTCTTTTTCGTATAAACATAACTAGCGTGAGGCCAAGGAAGAGATTGTGTTAAGTTTTTCAAATAAACTTTTTGGACTTTATGTGCTGCTGGCTTCTGCCAAGAGCAGCTTTCCTCATCACAGCAGGGAACAGATGTCCCACTGGTCTTTTTGCCATGCTGCTTTACCAGGTCTGGTTTTTTTTCTCCATGAGCACTGTTATCAACCCTCCTGTAACCATGCCAGCCTTGAGCCCAGGGCTGAACAAGGAGAGATTTATAGAATCATAGAATCATTGAATGGTTTGAGTTGGAGGAATCTTGAAGACCATCTTGTTCCAACCCCCTGCCATGGCCAGGGACATGTTCCACTAGACCAGGTTGGTCCAAGATCCATCCAGCCTGGCCTTGTACACTGCCAGGGATGGGGCATCCACAACTCCTCTGGGCAACTTGTTCCAGGGCCTCACCACCCACAACAATAAAGAATTTCTCCCTAATATCTGATCTAACATATTTCAATTTATTAAACAGAGGGTGAGCTTTTGATTTCCTTGGCCGATACACTTGGTGCAAACCATAATGCATAGCCCAGAGCTGGAGAATGTGCTGCTGGACAAAGCCTTCACCATCAGTAGCTGGGGTACCTGCCTTGCTTTTTGACACGAGTGGAGGGCAGGGCTGGGAGAGGCTTGGAGCAGCTGGGGCCAGTGTGCAGCTGCCACTAGATGTCAGCCATTCCTTGCTGCAAGGCAGAAGACCTTGGAATGCAAGAAAAATCCCTGAAAAACCAAATTTCTGCTTTTCCATGGCACTCTGCTTATCATCCCCTACCAAGTACTTGAGTGAGAGTGCCTCTGAGCTGCTTAGGAAGAAAACACTTCATCCATTAAAACATTTACTGTCAGGCTGTTTCTCTGCATAGTAACATTTTAAAATTTAATATTGTAGAAGCCAAAGCAGTCTGCTGAATGATTTGCATCTATTTTGCAGGATGGATGTTTTTCCCTTCCTTGGAGTAAGCTCAGGAAATGAAAGAACCAGACAGGAAACTAGCTAAATGCTGATGGAAATATAAGATGAAGATATTTTTACTGCCAGTGTATTGACAAGCCATGGGAAATTGTTTGGGGTTTTTGTTTTGTTTTGGTTATGTTTAATGTTTTAAACCTTTGGTTTTAAAATGGACATTATTTAAGTAAGGATCCATTTTCTGAGCCCTCCAAGTGGATCTAATTAATAAGCACTTTCCCTTCTGGATGGAAACACAACATCAAAATCAAAGTTACAAATTACAGTAAGCTTGCTGGTGCAATAATATTTGTCTTTGGCATTTAACCTGTTTTCTCTAGTGCTGTACCTAACATCTGGCACACAGGGTGTCCCTGCTCCCTGAAAAAACTGGGAAAGCAACAGTTTCTCGGTGATACCTTAGCGTGTGAGTCCTCATTTGCTGCTGCTCCCCCCTAAGCCACCTCTGTGCTCTTCCAGCCCCATGGTGACTGTTTGGTAGGCTGTTCCCAGAGCATAAAACAAAACATCTGGTTGCTAACAACACAAAGCTGTTACAACAGCTGGAGTCTGCCAGGATGTGCAGGACCTCTGGTCAGAAATCATTTCCCAGCTGCAGGAAATAGTGATATGGGATCTATTGCACCAGCTCAGCATTAGTTGAGAGCTGGCTGACCTGAACCCATCCTCTCACCCATTCCTCTTGGTGAGGTGCAGCAGGATGGCACAACCCTGCTCCAGCCAGGACTGTGCTCTGCCTCATTTCTGCTGCAGCCAGCACTGGCTTTGCAAGCACACAGAGCTGCTTTGCTCTCTACACAAGCTACACCAGAGTCTGGCAGTCCAGTTAAGCCATCCTAGACTGAGAAAGAGGCTGCAAACTCCTGGCCTACATTATGAGCCAATTAGTCCAAGCATGCTGAAAGGGGCACTAGGGAGCATCAGCAACACAGCTGCTGTGGGGCTGTGTACTGGGGCATTCACCTGTAGGTGAGCAGTTCACATCTGGACTCAGTCATCCCAGTTAAAGAATTAGGGAGTCACCAACAGCCCCACTGAAGGCTTTGCTGTTTTAGTTGAGGCTGGGGACGCTGGAAGGGCACAGGCAGTTGTCACTTTGCTCTCTCCCGTTCCTACAACCTTGCAGGCAGACACAGCTCTGGCTTGATGGGGAAAATGGTGCAAGAGGGTTTGGGCAGCAGCTCCTCAAAATGATGTTTGCATCATACCACAAGTAGTTGCACTGGCAAAGTGAAGGAGAAACTGAAACGTGGCACCATTGTGGGAATGAGTGGCTGAGGATGGAGGAGATGTGGGGGAAACCACCACTGAAGCCAGGGACTTGGTGATACCATGTTTTCACATTACTGGAGCTTAGGCTGCTTCTGATTGCTGGCGGCACAACTGGGGCCTCCTTCTCTACAAACTCCCTAACATCTGCTTTCTTAAAAAACATCTTAAAAAAAAAAAAAAGACAAAACCAACCAAGTAAAAAACCCCAAGCCTAAATACCAAACAACCACAAAAAGTCCTCATAAATGTTATTTTTTGTAAGCGTTGCATACAATGCTCACAAAAAGTAACATTTATGAGGCAATGCTCAAGAGGCAAATGCTCAAGAGGCAAACCTGAGAGCATTTGTCATCTCCGTGGCTTGGGGAGCTTGCTCACCATTCAGGGCCATTGCAGCAATCCACTGTCACTTCAGAGGTGATGCTCTGAGGGATCTGTGTGAAGGCAAGCACCCGTGAGAGAGAACTCGAGCAGCCAACATCAGCTTGAATGCCACACCTGAGGTGTTCAGGTGGTATGAACAAGAGGGAGATCCTGCTCCTTCCCCCAGAAGCTCTTTGATGTTTGGTACAGTTAACAGTAGCTTTATTAAAGACTCATTAGGATAAGTTTGAGAGATCGCATTAATCACCAGCCTGAGAACATTACAATGATGAGCTGCCAAAGGCATGAGCAAATCACTCATGTGACTGTGTTCACAGAGGTTCTTGGATGAGGGAAGAGACAAGAATGTTCACTTTATGTTCAGAAGGCTTGATTTATTATTTTATGATATATATATATTACATTATAACTATACTAATAGAATAGAAAAAAAAAAAGTTTCCTCAGCAGGCTAGCTAAAAATAAAATAGAAAAGAATGATAACAAAAGGCAGCTCTCTCGGATGCTGTCCGAGATAGCTCGGCCTTGATTGGCCATTATAATTATAAACATCTAAGATGGGCCAATCACAGATAGACTTGTTGCATTCCACAGCAGCAGATAACCATTGTTTACATCTTGTTGCTGAAACTTCCCAGCAGGAAAAATCCTAATGAAAGGATTTTAATGAAAAGGTGTCTGCAACACACTCATAATTACCAGTTTTAGATGCTGCTCTTCAAAACTTGATTAGCGACAGATACACAGGTGATAGTTGCTACTCTTTTTTATAGCACACCCTCACTATTATCCACTCTAGTCTGATTTAGGTTCTTATTAGAATAACATTCTGCTAATTAAATAATCTCACAGATTGTTTCATGATGGAGATGATTAAGTGGGATAAAGTAATTAATATTGCATACTGTTCTGTCAGTGTCAAAAGAAACTGGTGAGGGATGCACACAAAAGGCAACTCCTTGCTATCCCCATACATCACGACTATGGACAGAAATGACAAACAGGAAAGGAAAGTAGAGCATTAATAAGCCTAAGTTTTTAGAAAAACATGTAGACATTCAATTGAATCTCTCCTCTGAAGGGTTGAAATCCCTGAGATCACCCATAGGAATGAACTCATTTCAAGCAGGTTGCTAAGATTAGGATTTTCCCCTTCCAAAAGGCACTAATAGTTCCCATACACTGAACAGATCGGTGGTGATGCTGCCCTCCTCCACCACACACTCTGGATCTGAGCTCTCCTGCTTTGGATGTATGTATTCCATAACACCTGGAAGAAAAGGAGCCTTACAGGAGGCGCTGCTCTTCTCTGGAGCCACATCACAGCAGTGCTAGAGCAGCAGCAGGCCGTGTTTCTGCCTTGCCTTCCAGTTGGGCTTTGAGGACATGCTCCCACAACACCAAAGCTCCAGCTGCAGCTCCAGCCAGCACCCAGGACCTGCCTGCTGTCTTTGAAAGGGTTTCTGTCCACCCCATAAGCAGAAACATGAACATACTTTCACCATTGCCCAACCATGTCTTGTTCTCAGTTATTAGATCCAAACCATGCTGGATTAACCCATTCAAAGCATCCTCTCACCACAGCATGAGCATTTCAGTCCTTCTTCCTTCAGGGCAAAAAAGCACTTCCAACAATGCTGAAGCCTATTTAAGAAACAAACTCACCAAAAATGTGAAGGCTGCCAGGAATTCTTTCGTTATCCACAGAGGTTAAAATTTTATTTTGATATAAAAATTAAATAGCAAAGTTGTTTTGGTTTTTTTACAGTGATAAATTAGAAATTTACAGTACATACATTGAAGTAGATATATTTTCTGTACACCCCAAAATAATCAGTGTCTATTTCCTTAAAATTCAGAGAAAGAAGCTAACTTGTCTGTTTAATGTAAGAGCTAAGCTTGTACCTCTCTGGCAGATGCTTGTGAACCCTGCAGTGCCAAGAGCACAGGCTGAGGGGGGAGATGGGAGCAGGGGCTGTGCAGTGGAAGGAAACGCCTGCAACGTCTGTGCTTGTATAACCACAGCAACTGCACTTCCGAGACAGGATTAGTCACACCCCTTATGGCTTTAAGCTCCTAACAATGCTGAAATGAGAGAACTTCGGAGCTGCTGATACCCGCTCTTCTTGGCAAGAGCCGGTTTTTAGGCTGTCTGCTGCGTCTTCCCACTTGCACAGCCCTGACATGGAGCCAGGTAAATGCATGGGGGTGAATACATCGATGGAATGGTTTGATTGATGCAACCACTCATTTCACTTTGGGGCAGTACAGCATTCCCCCAACTGCTGGGGAAAGATGTGTCCTCAGGAACAGCAGCTGGTGCCTCCCCCCCAGCCCACCTCTTTCCCACTGCATTTGAATCCCTCACATGCTTTAATGGAATATCCCTCCAGGTCCTTCCTAGGGCTACACAGTGCCATCCTCATCCAGCTCACTGTGTCTCACATCACCAGGGGCATCCCTCTGTCAATAGTTCACAGGGTTACAGGCGGAGATGCAAGGATTTCATAAAAAGGCACTATTTAACATTCACTTCTGTGTACATAGCAAGGTTAAAAATACCATTTATTGAATCAGACTACTCAAACATGGGTCTTATTGTCCAGGAGAGTATCCAAAGCCTTTCAGACTGAAGCACACCTTGAGTGAACATGACACCTTGGCACGGCCAAATACTAGGTTACAAAAAAGGGTCATGCTGCATCCTTGCTCCTTGGAAGCCAGCATCCAGCTGCTGACTTTACATTCCTCACTGTGCCAGCAGAAAGACTGCATAATGGAAAGGCTCCGCCATCTGAAGATCTCACACTAGCAAAACTCCTCGTCCACAAAGGAATAACCAGATCCAAACACAACACTAACAGTGAGAGACTTTATGGAGAGGGTGAAAAGGCCCAGCTGGAATGTGGTGTTGGCCAAGACAGTGCTTGTGTGTCTTGAACAGAATGTGTCAAGTTGTCACTTGTTCTGCTGGAGAGGGAGCCCAACCGCAAAGACTGCCATTAGGGTTTGTTTGGGGTCTGGATTTTGTTTGTAAAAGAAAAAGTTCTCTAGCACATGTTTCGACACTGACATTGAAACAATACATGCTTCTGGGATGGATTAGCGCTCACTTCCAGAGCTGGAGTGAACTGTGGTTTGGGAAGCACATGGGCACCTGTGTGGAAAGCAAGTACTTTAATAAAGCAGCATCTGTTCTCAGCTGCCCTGGAAGATCATGGGAGCTGGGGCACCAGGGGGATGCTTTGCAGCTGATCAGGTTCCACACAAACAAAGGAAGCAAAAGCTTGGGGCACATAGATAAAATCAAATGTGTTTCAAAGGGATAGAGCATCATAACAGTGTTCTCTGAAGTGCTTCTAGGATATTTGTATTTGCATCACCTTTCTCACAAGCCCCTGACACTACATTCAGCTCCCCACAGGCCGATGCCTCCTCATATAAAATAATAAGAAATGCAATGGTTTCTTTCAAACATTATTCATCAAGAAGTTGGATTTCTTGAGTCTCTTTACAAAAACTGGAAAGGTCTTTGCTGCTCCTGAGGACTGAATGCCTGCTCACATTCTGTGTGTAAATATACATTAAAAACTGTCTCCATAGCTGTCAGTAAGCAATTGAAGCATCGTTGTGAGGCAGTCAGCTGTACTGCAATGTCATGGGCTGAGAATGTTCTTTTAATTGCAACTGGCACACATAATTATATAACTGATCTGTGTGAACACGAGGTTGCCAAGGAACTTAACATTTTGCTTCTCCCCAGACTGGCGTCTACAGAGGAGATACCATCACACTGAATGAAATACATTAAGACTTAATTGCTTCATACAATGAGTCTCCAGAGTCAAGTAAGTTTGCTTCGAGAAACATAGCATTGTCTGAAGGTACCTTCAACTAATTTTTCTCTTTCCTGAAGGAAGGATCACTACAGAGTTAAGACTTTTTTTAAAGCTAATAAATGCAGCAGAATAAAATGGTCTGCTAGAAATAGCAGGAGCACCTGAAAGGGCAGGAATGGAGGAGATGGATAATGACAATAGATGCAGAAGACCATACACAGTATCCCACTTTGAGCTGATTCCTCTATTTCTGAGGACAGCCTTAAATAAAGCTTTTAGATTTTATAAGTATTGATAGAACCACAGAATAACTGAGGTGGGAAAAAACACAGGGAGGTTCAAATTCCCACAAGGCAGAATCAACTCACCATTCAGACCAGGTTATAAATGGCAAAAAGAATGAGTCAAAATTATTATTAGGCCATTAGATGACTAAAAAGTCATCCTCACTAATACCTCACTAAATCCTACTCATCATGGGTAAGACCTGGAAAGTCCATTTACTTACTATTTGTTTCAGGACATGATTCCTGAATGAATTGTACAGTGTATTGGAACACCAGAATTCCCCAGGGCATAAAGACAGAATCCTCATCAAGCACTTCCTTCTCAATGCTGAACTCACAAAGAAGACATCTGACTGAGGTCCTGCTCCATCTTCTGGTAACTTGGTAACTGGAACCTAACTAAACCCAGAATTTGGCCCTGGACTGCCTGTCCTCCATTAGCTGTAAGATGATGAAAGGAAAACATCATCTCACAGCTATGGGCTACAGCACCTCCATTTCTAAAGAGTTCAAGACTTAAAAAGGAAGATAACAGGTTTGGCTATTTCACAGCTTTTAAAGCCTCCCTGGGCTCTCCTATTTTGGGCAGCATGGTTTATGGCTATTGTATCTGCAGCATGATCCTTTTGCTGTTTATTCTTTAAGGCTTTTTTTTTTCTTCCCATCCCCAGAGACAGGTTGTGCAACCATCCCCCTACTCTATTCCAAACATTTACACAGCAATGCTTGCACATGATCAGTCCTTCACAGGAAAGCAGCCAGAGCAGTGGGATGCTGTCCTTTTCTCATACCACGGTCTCGTTCCCTTTCCCAGGTTTCACCCAACCGTCCGCTCTCTTCTCCCGTTTCACTTTCCCTGAGTTCACCAGTCTGTTGGAGCACTTCTGCCATGTGTGCAGAGTTTTGGCTGACCAGATCCACATACCTGATGTAATACCCACCAGAAGGGACATGAAAATTTTGAGCATCTCCACTGCCATATTGGAATCATCTGCTGAATAGCGGAAAATGGCCCAGTTGGAGATTTCATAGAAATAACAGGCGATGACACACGTTGCTGGGACGGTGTACAACACTGAAAAGACCCCAATTTTGACCATCAGTCTTTCCAGTTTGTCAGTTTTAGTTCCATCTTTCTGGAGATTAGACCTGATTTTAAATAAGGCCACGAGTCCTGCTGCAATGAATAAAGTCCCGATGACCAGGTAGGTAAAAAGCGGAGCCACAACAAAGCCTGTCAGCGCATCCAGGTTCTGGTTCCCAACATAGCAGAGGCCGGTGAGCTCGTCTGCATCTACAAGTCTCATAATCAAAATGACAATGGTCTTCACCGCCGGGATGGCCCAGGCTGCAATGTGGAAGTAGGAGCTGTGCATTTCGATTGCTTCGTGGCCCCACTTGAGTCCTGCAGCCAGAAACCACGTCAGTGTCAGAATAACCCACCAGATGGAGCTAGCCATCCCAAAAAAGTACATCAGCAAGAAAATTATCGCACATCCTGTGTTCTTAAGACCTTCTTGGATAAGAACAGGTTCTGCTGCCTCTTCAAAATCACAGGATATCCTTTCCCGGCCCACAGTTAGCCTCACAATATAAGCAATGCTATAAATATTGTAGCACATGCTCAAAAATATGATTGGCCGCTCCGGGTAGGAAAATCTGGATGAATCAATCAGGAAGGTTAGGACTGTGAAGGCAGTCGAGATGAAGCAAAGACTGGCCCATATGGCCATCCAGATATCTGTGAATTCCTTAGCTGACCTGCTGTACAGACCAGCATCGTAGCCGCACTTCAGGACGCAGCTCAAGCTTCTCTTCACCCAAATGTACTGATCTGAGTTAGATCCCATGCCGTGGCACTCTTCTCCAGGCTGCAAGGAGGTCTTGCTGTGAAGGGGAACCTCTTCGTCTCCTGGGCCCTCCATGCACATGTGGTTGTGATCATTCTGGGGTGGGAATTTGCTGCAGTTTAGGGCGTCTGGCCAGAAAAACCCAAATTCTTTTAAAACAGGTTCACATCTTCTTTTGACAGAGAGGCACATGCCTCCACAGGGACCTATGGGGATGTTAATCTTCTCTGTGCACATTGGCACATAAACTGAGCACAGGAAGAACTGGAAGAGAGAAACAGAAATCACAAGTGTGTTGAGGGAAAATGAAACAGGTTGCAATATAAAAAGTTTTCTTTTTTTTCCTTTTTAGCAGTTATATTTGGTCCCTTGCCTTAAAAAAAGCCAGGAAGCAGTGTAAAACAAATAAACCAAGAACAATAAAAACAAAAGAGAGAAAAAAACCCAACAATGTTGTCTTTTTTCAGTTCAAATGTGGTCCAAAGCCAAAGTCTGAAAATTTTACTCCCTAGATTAGCTCCATGTAAACCTAGCCCATCAGTTCCAATGAAGCGAGTGGGATTTAGCCAGATTTAAACCTCGAGGGTACAATTTAAGAAAGCAGAAAACCAAATTAAAGGGGTTTAAACAAATACATATATTTGTTCTGAGCATTGCCTGGATATTTCAGCTAAGAAAAAAATAGGAGGAAAAAAGTATTTATTGAAATACTTCGGTTCACGAACCTCCCAGAAAAATGTTTTTTATTTTACAATAAGTTCACGTATGCATTTGCGACAGTAATAAAATATTGTAGTTTTCTCGTCTTATGAATAATAGTAATTCGGCGACGCGACACCGTGAGAGGAATTGCGTGCTGACACGGGAACTCTGCCGCAAGAAACAAGCTGGGTTTTGTTTGAGGAAATCCATGCCCGTGGGGAGGACAGGGATCCTGCCATTCGCCTGGGAAAGAAACTTTCGCGGTGGAGCTGCCGGCGGGGTCCCGAGCTGCCCCAGCTCCCCGCGGCCAGCTCCGCTCCTTCCGCACGGAATCGGGCGCGGCACCTGGGGCACGGCCGGGACGGAGGGCAGCGCCCGGGAAAGCTCCGGGAGTCGCCGCAGCCTCCGCCAGCGGCCGGGCGGGGGGCACCGCGCTGCGGCGGGCGCTCCTCGCCGCGGGCAGCCGGGACACCGCCGGGACACCGCCGGGACACCGCCGGGACACCGCCGGGACACCGCACCTCCGCCCAACGTGAGCCGCGCTCTCTTCCCAGCCAGCCAGGAGCGACACAGCGAGGCGGCGCGACTTTCGGGGTGGGTTAGTACTGAGCCGAGCGGATAGGAATGAGGATGGGGTGCTGCGGGACAGCAGCCGGCCCGGGGACCGCACGGCCCCGCCGTGTGTCGTCCCCACCTCGCCCACGCAGCCAGGTCCCCCCGGAGCCCCGACGCACCTGGAGCTGGCTGGAGCAGCCGTACTGGATGAGCGGGGTGAAGGTGGTGAGCTGCAGCTCCGCGTCCGCCTGCAGCTCGTGCCCCACCAGGTTGGGCATCTTGGTGACATTGTAGCCCAGGTTCTGGCACATGGCGATGCGGATGGCGTCGCAGCGCCGCTCCTCCTCGTCGCCGAAGCCCCGCGCCCCGCCGAGCAGCCCGGCCAGCAGCACGGCCAGCAGCCGGGCGCGGCCGGCCGCCCCCCCGCCATGGCCCCCCGCCATGGCCCGCAGCGGCCCCGGCCCCGGCCGCGCCGTGCCGCACGGGCCGGCTCCAACGGGGCGGGCCGGGGGCGGCTCCGCTATTAAACAGCCGCGCCGAGAAACGGCCCAGGGGAGGGACGCGCCTCACGGCCCGGCCCTCACGGCGCCGCCGCCCCCGCCGCGGGAGCCCGCCCCGCGCAGCGCCCTCAGCGCCTCCGTACAGAGCAGGGCAGGGCGCGCGTCCTACCTGCGCCTCAGCCTGGCACCCGGGGGTTCCCCTCCGCTCTCGGGGGAGCTCCGACCCTCAGCCCTAAGCCCGAGGAGCGCACTTCCACCTCGCCGCTCCTCGCAGGGTGCCTTGTCCTTGGTGACCCACTACCTGCATTCCCCTCAGAAACCCCCGGGGATACCCGTCCGTGTCTCGTCTCCCCACAGCAGGTCCCCCCTCCTGTCCTGTGTGGCCAGTGCCCCTGGGAGACATCGTCACTATCCCCCGAGTTCCCACCGTGAGTGTTGGTCCTAGGGGCTCCCCAAGTTTGGCTCCGCAGGGATAGGGGAGACTGAGCCCCGTGCAGATGTTTGGGCTCATCGTGCCGCAATCCTCCCCTCATTTCTGGCCTTTTTCCAGCCCCAAGTGCTCAGCCCTTCCACTGTGGGGTTAAGGATCTCCGGGGTGACTTTCTAAGCTGCTGTTTTGTCTTCTCAATGGGTTAAACTGCACCACTAGGTCACATCTGGGCTGTAGCATTGTTTGTTTTTTCATTGGGGCCATGAAACCTGTAGGGCACTGCTAGGTACCTCCTGGCATTTGTATAAATCCCTGTAAAATAAGTAAGTGTGGAGGAAACATTTGTGAATTTGGGAGGAAAGGGCTGGATGATTAAGCAGACCTTTAATATGTCAGCAGGAGTAGGGATTAAGAGTAGAGAAACAAGACTCACACTTAAATTCCCTTGATATTATTTACACCTGTAATAAAATCTAGTTGAGCTGGTTGTGCCTTTAGCAAAAATATGTCATCTATTAATGAATTCTTTGTAAAGCACTTTGAAAATATTTGTAAAGCCCTGGTTAAGCAACCTCCTGTGCATGCAGCAGGTGGCATGTGCATGTGCTCCTGAGGGTGTCTGTCACAGGCAGCCAGGTCTCTGAGTGCACCTCGGGGCCTTTGCAGCTCCCCATCATTCTCCAGCTCCATTGGTCAACCAAGACTGCGACTAATGGCATCAGCCACCCCTCAGCTATTGCTCCTTACCAAGCACAGGACTGTAAATCACAGCAATGAAGTGCTCTGTGCTCACTCACTGCAGGTTTCCCCTCTGAGGCTCCATCCCCTATGGGGTTTCTTTACCTCAGACAGGGGGGAAACTGTGTGTGAGCTGTCCTGGGACATTGCAGGGACTGATGGTCATTAATGTGCTTTCCTCTAGCAAGATGGTGCTTTAATTGAGGTTTTGTGAGCATAGGTATTTACAGAGCTCTCATTGCTGTAACACTTTACATCTAGCTTGAATAAACAGTGTCTCTAACCTCACAAAATCCTTGTGAGGCAGACAAGTAATATTATCTTAACTTTTCAAACACAGAGGCAGACAGTGCTCCAGTCCCAAGGTCAGTCAAGGAGCCTGCAATGGAGTCAGCAACTCAACCATATCATACAAAGCCCATATTTACCTGCAGGCATTGGTGTCTGCACCCAGCAGTGCTCAGCTGCTAATCTGGGTGGGTGATAATGCTGTGAATGCACACAGTGTGCTGCACATGTCCACCAAGCTGTTCCCAGCACTGCCAAGTTTACTTTCCCTAGCACACAAGCGCAGGGAATGGGTGATGGGTGCTCCCCATGCAGTCAAACACATCAAAGTAAGAGGCAGGCTTCCATGGGAGAAGGTTTTGGTTGGAGTTTATTTTTTTTCCAAATTATCTAGGAAAGAAGGCTAGAAGGAGAATCATAGTGACCTTAAAAACTATGCAACTTTGTCTCAGTATATGAAACCCCTTTTCATCTGCCATCTCCTGCTGCAGATAGGTGCTGAAGCAGAGTTTGCTGTTGCTAGAATAAGGCCTTTACCTAATTCCCATGAAATAAACCACCTACTGCATATTCAGAAATTACAAAGCCAAACCCTTGGCCCATGAACCTAGTCCTTGGACTAAGTAAAACTCCACTGGACACAAGTACCTTTGTAGAAGAAGAACTTCTCACCCCAAAAAAAGCTCCTACCATTATTGCCTCTTCTTTGAGAATACAAAATAAATATTAGAAAGTGCTACACTGCTGTGTTTGCTTTGGAAAGTCTTTTAGATAATGGGAATTAGTTTTGAAAACAAGAGTGCTGTGAGAAGTGGCAAATCATATGAGAGGCTGGAGTTGGAAAAAATGGTAATTAACCTGCTTTGAACCTTATGCATATAACAGTGATTCAATGTCACCATGATAAGCATGTAGATATCATTATTTTTAAACAGATCAGAATAGGAAAATTTCTGGATAGTGGATTTATAGATTCTTGGATTACTGGGCAGTGTGAGACCCTGGCCTGAATCTGGCACAGAGAAAGCTGTATTCCTTCCTCACTTACTGATTGCCTGATTTGCAGTATTTTTTTATAAATTTGATTTTGAGAGTTCTTTAGTTAAAGGATTAGCAGGCTCCCTTACAATTATTATTTGTTGTCACTGCCAATAATTACATTTGGTTTCTAGTCCGAGTTATCTTCAGCTTCCAGCCACTGACTTTTGTTCTATCTTTGCTGGACAGGTTGAGAAGCCATTATTGAGACTAACTCTGTAGGTAATGTCAGTTTGTAGTTAAGTTACCTTTTGGCCTTTTTTAGTAACCAAAATAGATCAAATTTCCTGAGTTTCTTATTGTAAGGTGTTTTTCCCAATTCTTTAATCATACTCTTGATTTTAAGGGAGCAAGATTTTACCCTGCTGTTTAAATACCACTTTCAGCCCAAACCATCCTTTACAGTATAAATAGACGTGTCTGAATTAGTAGTTGAAACACCCTTGGTCCCTTTAGAGTCATCTGAAGTCAGGATAGACAGACACTTGCAGAAACAGCTTACATAATGGGAATGACATTAATACAAAATCCTACTTAGTATTATTTGGTTTTAGTATTTCCCCCCTACATTTGTATGTATTTTTTTTCATATTTATTAAAGCCATGGGTGAATTTTTACACTATGAAAATTAATAATGCTTACCATGATTTCTGAGTCTTCCACTGATTTGTAGGGCATCAAGGAAGGTTCATAACTCTTCCCTGAACATTTTCAATGCATCAGTACTTGCCTATACTCTAGTGGTAGAACATTCAGTTCTCAGCTGAGCTTTCCCATTGGAGTGATACTCATGACAAAAGCTCAGTCCTACAAGATGACCTTGCTTAGACCTCCAAGGACATAATCTCTTCCATTGCATTGTAAGGAGAGCCAGGACCAATGCCTTGCAGGCAGATTGGAGAAAGCTTGGGCATCTCTTTGGTTTTCTAAAAAAAAAATGTGGGTACCACATTAGTATGGGATTATTTTAACCAAACATAGATGTCAGCTTTTAGTCAGATGAATTTCATTCTAGAAATGCCTCTCTCTATCAGTTGACTGTAAAAGGAATGTAGGATGACCAGCTCAGAGGGGAAAACTCTCAAAGAGGTGTCTAGTGCTGCCTGAGAACAGTCCCTGCCTCCCAGCCAGTCTCCTGGGAATTGCTGACAGAGAATACTGACATTACCTTCCAGAAAGTTCTTTTAAAGATCTTGTATACATGTCAAATAAACATATAAGAATTTTAAAATGTGTAGCTTCTAGAGCAGTTTTGGGATACTGAAATTTTAAGAATGACTTAATTACAATTAGTTATCTCTGTGATACAACTCATCTCATATGTATTTTTTCAATATACAACAAAAATACTGTTGGACCTACTGTTACCTGTTTTGTTTACTGACAATTCCAAAACTTCTATCAAGTAACAGAATTCTACCATTAATGATCTTTTAGTTTTAATTTACAATAAATTAAAACATATAAAATAATATTGTCTTTTGACATCTGTCCATTAATTTTTTTGTTTTGTATATTTTATCACATGCTTGTCATTCCTTTTGGATTTATATTCATTCAAATCAATGTTTCCTTCATACTCTTTGACATTTATGCTTTTATTAAACTTAATTAACTTTATAATTTTAAAATTTTATTAAAGAATTAAAGGAAAAATTTCCATCTGAATTCCAGTTGCAATTTTTAATCAGGACCTTCTTTCTCAAAATCAGTCTAAATCAATCACCTACTTTATTCAGTGATGTCTTTGCAAGCATCTAGCAATAATTTTTAAATAGTTTCCTAACTGTCATTCACAAGCTCAAAATAAGTTTTCTCCCTTACTTCTGTACTTCATGAGGCTGACTCTTCTAAAGCAGGAAATACATATATTCCCCTCTTTGCACTTATCCATTATCATCATCATTTCAATTGTCCAGTAACAATCAGAAAGAAGTGGTATTATCATGATACTTCCAGTGAACATGGCTATCTCAGAAGAAACCCCAGTGCAGTCAGTTGAATATGTATTTATGCATATGTGTGTATATATATAGATATGCAAATACATTTACACACACAAGTATCTGGGGGTTTATATATAAAGTATTCATAGAAACATTACAGAAACATTAAAGTTGGAGAAGATCATTAAGTGCAAGCATTAACCCAGCACTGCCAAGCTAAAACCACCACTAAACCACATCCTTAAGTGCCACATTTACATGTTTTTTCAACACTTCCAGGAATGGTGATTCCACCACTTCCTTGAGCAGCCTGTTCCAGTGCTTGATCACCTCTTCAGTAAAGCAATTTTTCCTGATATCTAATCTAAACCTCCCCTGGTGCAACTTGAGGCCATTTCCTCTTGTTCTGTTGTTCACTGGGAGAAGAGACTGCCCCCCACGTGGCTTCAGGTAATTGTGGAGAGCAGATATAGTACAGGTCACACCGGTGCACAAGGTGGTGCACATTGTGGCACTTGTATTCAATGGTGTTGAATCAATCAACACTGATCTCAGTGGGGCAGGACTTGTCTCAGACTAAAATAAAATATGTATTGTGTGCATATTTACCTGCCACAGTGCACTGCAGAATCCTTCTGGGCCTGACCCAATGGGATTTGCCTCCTGATAGTCTCAGGATACTCTGTTTCAATTTCTAGGCTTGGTGTCTCTATGTGAGCCAGCTCTCTGTGCAAAAGAAGACCCAGGCAATATCAGCAGTGTGTCTACAGTACAAATCTCCTGACAGGCTGGGAATCTCTGCTTTCATGCAGTTATGACTGTAAGTTCTTTACTTTGGTGCAGCTAAGCTGTGACACAGATCCCATATCTAGATTCAGATGTGTAATTCCTTGCATGCCAATTTGGGTCAATAGTTGCTCCATGACCCTTAAAAGTCAATATTTGTTTGCACAGAGACCTCAGAATTTGGTTTTATAGCACTGTAAACAGGAAATTTCAGTGCTACTTAATATGCATAATTTTGAGAAATCCTTTGCATTTAGATAGCATCAAAACATTCAACAATACAAGAGGATTTCTCAGATGATGGGTGGGGTTAGAAATCCAGGTGGAACAGAGGTATCACACACAATGTTCCATGGGAACAGGAAAAAAAAGCTGTCCATAAATCTCATAGGATGAAAGGTGCCTATATAAAGGCCACTTAAGTCACTTCATCTATGTGTTAGTATTCTTTTTTTTTTTTTCACACAGGTATTTCTATTTTTAAATTTAAGAATAACTTCAGTTTAAAAAAAAAATTAAACAGTTTTCCAAAAGCCTATTTCCTCATATAATTCAGACTGATATACTTCTCTAACCAGATTAGCAGAACAGGCAAGGAGCTGTGAGGCAAAGTCACTCTCAGGATCAAGTGAGGCAGAAACATTTTCACAATGAGTTTTTCATAGTTTGTCCACATTTATAAAATTTTGTGCTAAAATACAAATCCCACCCAAAAAACCCTGCCCTCTTCCCTTGCCTGATTTTGACAGACTTCTCAGGAAAGCTCTGCTGCAGCGTTATAGCATGACCAGTTTCAAGGACATCTCTTCCCTTTAGGAAAATTAGTAGACTTTTTGCCATGGTGAAGGCAAAAATCAGCGTGAACTTTGGAATTAGTGTTTTTGTCTCTCAGAATGACTTTCAGTTTAAATTACTGCTCACCACTACTTCTATAATGCTCAGAAACTCGCATTTTGGCTTGAAAATGTTGACCTTATCCACACTGACCTCAGCCCAAATGATTATTTTTTTCTGGAAATTGATGAACAGTTTTCTTAGAAAATTGATCAGAGATCCCTTTTTTTTAAATGCTCTGATAAGTCAAAAACATCTTGGGTTTGTAGCTTCAGATTTGGCATGTGCAGGGTACAATCCTGAAGGAGGAATGCACTTTTTGTAGTGTTTGAAGAAATTTCATTTCACAAGATCAAACTAGCCTGAAAACTTTGGAAATAATAGACTGATTGCTCATGTAGCGTGGTAGATTTAGCCGTGGTAGAAAATGACAGGCTGAGTCCTCCCTCCCTGAGAGGTCATGAGTCTTGCTTTATAAATAAGGCTTAGTTTCCTTTTTGCAGAGTCATCTTTCCCACTAAACCTTTCTGCATCCTGTTTTGCTTTAATTCTATGGCAGCATCAGAGGTTATTTCCTGTGTGTTTTGCTGTCCATAAGCAACAATGTACTTGGCTTTTGGTGTCATTTTGCACATTCTGTGAAGCAAATTTCAGTGGACCTGACTTA
Organism: Agelaius phoeniceus; assembly: GCF_051311805.1. Classification (NCBI taxonomy): domain Eukaryota; kingdom Metazoa; phylum Chordata; class Aves; order Passeriformes; family Icteridae; genus Agelaius; species Agelaius phoeniceus. The sequence goes on along the minus strand of NC_135266.1, from coordinate 83,084,939 downwards.
AGAAGGACTCTTTCTGCTTTATATGAGACTTTGAGATAACTTACTTCTCTTAACTCACCCAGGTTGCACTCAGCCCTGTGACCAACATCACAAAAACATGCTTATGAGCACAGGGGGACAGATTTTTTTTAAATCATCCTATAGTGCTTTCTCCTCAAATGTATTAACCAAAAAGTAAACAAAAAGAGTTCAAATATTTAAATTAGTTTACTTATTACCAAATAAGTAAATATCAAGCCTTTGAGCATGGATGAATTAATGAATTAATCCCTTATATTTTTTTGTCTTTGGAAATTATATCAGGCTGAGATATAAATCCCTCAAAATCAAAGCTGAGATGGTAGGTTTACTGTTATGCTTCAGCTGGTTTGCACTGCTCCAGTGATACCATGACAAGCTGGTTTAATCAATCTGTTATTGCAGGCTGAAAGCTGTTCTGTGTCATTGGAGCAGCACAGAGCTGTCAGGCGTGTGATGAATCTGGCCACAAATCTTAAAAGGTACTATTTTTCCCCATTAAAAAGGGTATGTGAGCTGATATGCTGTGTTTAGTTACATAACAGCGAGTATTGACTTGCAGGGCATGGCTGGGGAAAAAACCCTTCTTTGTATTGTGTTAGGCAGGCAGTGGGGTCATTCTCCTGGGAAAGAAACTCGACATCTGCCAAGAGGTGAAGTTTGCTGCATGCACGTTGCTTTTGTGGTGCCTGTGAATACACAAAGGGAGAACTGGACACAGGAGGGAAACCTGTCCCGGTGAGGATATGGGCTGCTGGCAGCGCTCTCCGGAGCCGCGTCACGCACCGGTAATGTGGCTTCAAGTTATACACACCACTGCCTCCAGGTCCTTATGGAATCATAGAGAACTTTAAAATAAGCAAAGATACTTGAGTCTTCCAGTTCTAGCTGGACTGCCCAGTTTACAGTGGCACTATTCTTCACTTTGTGGGCCATTTAAAACATAGTTACTGAGTGCTAATTATTTCCACATTCCTGTCTCCACTGCAATTCTTTTATTTTTTTCTAACTTTCAAAAAACTTTAATTTATTTGTGCTTTTTTTCTCTTTAAATGATTACAGAATGCATTCTTCTTGAGAGCTGTGTAATTATTTAATTTAAGGAGATGAGTTTTTGTTAATATATTTATACTCCCAGATGCACATCATTGCAAAAGATATCCACTTTATTCTACTTTCTCTTCCAGGATAGATTATTCCCCTTTCTCACAGAGACAGACCTGCTCTTCCATTAACCATTTGTATATGACATTCATAGGTTTTCTTTTTCTTTACCCATTCCTATACACCTAAAGCAGTGCTGCATTCACAGGAAGGCAAACATATAAATGTCTTTCATATAAATGTCCTTCACCAGACAGTGAGAAGGACTGGTTTGGCAAGTCTTTGGCAAACAGGTTTCCTAATTTCTATCCAAGCTGGCAAATTAGTCATATGGATTACTGTTACACAAACCAATGGACTTTCAAATTAGTCTGAGCATAAATAATGCCATTCTGTCTTGTGCAGAAGGCTTTGCTGCCATTCCACATTTGCCTTGTGTTCCTTGCATGCGTACAGGTGCTTACATGGAGTGCAACCCACCTTACACTTTGTACATATGTTCTCTTCTTCTGACTCCCTGGCAGGACAGGGTAGGTCCAGATACTAATTGTTAGAAAACTAACAAAATAAAACAAATAGTGCTGTGATGACAAGGAGGGGTGGTGTGACCAGGAAAGGAAACAGATCAGCTTAGTTTGGCTTCAACTGTGAGGGAACCGCACCCTTATTCTTTTATGCTGTGCTGATCGCGGTGGTATTTTTGCACTGTCCTGAGGTTTTGTTATCGATGGAACTAGTGCTGAATTTTATTTTTATTATTACTGGATCTGGAATTTGAGTATGTACTGATCTTTCATTCTTGGCCAGTGTAATTTCTATTTGGAGGCTGACAATTCATCTATTTCCCCACAGACTCATACATTAACTTAGAAAATAATGAGAGTTTATGTGAATTCCGTTTTTCTCAGGCATTTTTATTCCTGGGAGAGACTTCTATGGGCCAAATTACCATGAAAACTATATTACCATGATATTTCAGTTCCTTACTGTAAAAGTTCATATCTTTTAGTACTGTTGACACTGTACACACATCCTTGGGGAATTATGACAAATATAAAAAGAAAACTCCTAAAAATGTGCATAAAAAACATACGAAAGCTGCCATCTAACCTAAATATTGCCCAAGTAAAACTAGAGCAAATTATTTCCCAAATATGAAAGTTTTAGGCCAAAATGGGCATGGTGCTGTATTGAGAGGCAGGGTTATTATTCAATTTTTGAACTAAAACCACTTCAGGTATATGAAGAAGTTAGTTGAAAAGAACATCAACACATAAACAAACCACTTTGCTCTCATCATATGGGGCAAAGCAGTGAAGAACCAGGTGTCAAATTTAGACAAAAGTCACTCTTCCAGTGCATCTGGTTCCTGAGGCTGGGCTGGAGTGACCCCTCCATGTATTAATCCTGGAGGAAAGGCTCACAAAGGCTCTCTCTGCCACCATGCCAAAATGACTGCAGTGGAAGGGAACCACTGCCAAGGCCAGTGACCCTCTCTGTCCTGCCCCAAACCTGCCTCTCCTTCCTGTGCACCTGATGTAGGGATATAATTTTGATACGTTTTGACGGTGCTAGGTTTGTCTCCATTGAATACCATGTGGGCAAGGCAGATAGAGGAGGTAATTGAGAGTCCAGTTCAGATCTAAGGTGGCTGCACTGGAGATGCTTCACTCTCCCCTGACTGCCAAAGGAGCTCAGGATGTGTATCAAATTCCATAGCTCTTTCAGGCAGCTGGGAAAAGGGAAGAGGAACTAACATAGGCTCAGATTAAATAGGGGAATGAGGATTAAGGAAGAATTTACACAAGAACTCTTGGGCAACAGTGCATGACTGTAGGATAAATATTCTTCAGCCTGACTAGAGAATCATTTTAACATCTTTATTGTAAGACTCACACATAAAATGTAAAAACGTGCCCCTCCAGGCTTTGAATGGTTAAAAGGATGAACTGGGTCCTAAGAACATGATTTCCGTAAGTAAATAGCCAGCATTTCCAGAGATCATTTGTTAAGTAGACACAAGGGAAAAGAAGATTTCAAAAATCCCTTTTTCAACTTTTTCCTTCTGGAAAGTTGTATTGGTAAGAGATAGATTTACTTTCTTCAGCTAAACCAAATTAGATGCAGAATGTTAAATGATATTTGTTTTGTGACAATGAGCTTCTGGTGAGCCTGTAAACTCATAGATCTCTTTTTTGGATCAGTAATTGTAACTCCTTCATACATTGGTAAAAGCTGCATACTCTTTTAAACTCAGCTATTTAACTAACTTAAAATTTCACTTCATCATCTGAAAATATGCTTTTCTGTTCTATTTTTACATTTTTCTCTCTAAGCAGAAATGGATGCAGTTCAGTGGGTGTGGGAGTGCCAACAGGAGGTACAATTTCTTGCATACATTATGATTTCCCATGTGAAGTTTGCTTAAGTTCTTCTATGAGGGAACTTACTTGAACTATATCATTTGGGTTAATCTTTTTTTTTGGCATTGTGACAGAATTTGGACATTTGTGGACATCAGGTCATTAACCACCCTTACTACCTTCCTTTTAGGGGAAGCATGCTCTCCCAGCCAAGGTTGTATCGATTCCCTCCTGGGCTTTTGACCGAAGAGATCTGTATAAAACAGTCACATTACATTTCTTGTCCAAAAAAAGAGCCAAGTAAATTCTTCTATTTTCTTTAAATAGGATAAAGAAGGAAGGTGATTTTCTGGTGTGGGAGGGGAATGTAAAATGATACCATGTCTGACCAGTTACCTCATCTCTATGCACAGGCATATGCACATGCATACTGAGCTCTAGCCAATGCCGTGAGCTTTCTGCTCTCTATCTTCAGAGTGCTAAAAACCACTATAAAAATATCAAGAGAAGCCTTCCAACAGTGACATATATCAGGCTGCAATCACTTCTCCCAGGGAGTGATGAAAGCCCTATCATGGATGTAATGAACAATAGTAATTATTAACACATGATGTGCACAAAACCATTAAAGGTTCTGCAAGACATGCCTTCAAGACGTCACTGCCATGCAGAAGTATGGATGGAGTTTTGGGCCTAGGGCCCAGAGAGCAAACCTCTTCTTAATAAAGAATTTACAGTCAAGTTCATCTCTTCTAGCTGTGTCCACAGATACTATATAGCCCCCACAGCATTTGCTTAAATGAGAAAAAACACTGGAAAATACTGTCTGGAAGACAATATAGGTAGGGCCAAAGAAATTACCTATTACTTTTACTTTACAAGGGGATTTTTTTCAGAGACACAAAGTTAGGTGATCAACCTGCACTGAAATCCAATGAAGCCTGAACATCTAACTCCACAGGGTTTTTGAAATACTGACCCCAAGATGTTAGGTCTTTCTCCTGGCCATGCCAGGGTTAGCATGCACGAAGTCTCTGCAGGAGATGTCTGTGAATGAGATCAGAGCTCAACCATAAAACAGTGACAAAATCATCTGGTGCACACAGAGCTGTTCTCAGTGATGAGTATTTAACTTCATTTAACTTTCTGTGTTTATTACATTTTTCCCCCTTGTGTTGTTTCTGCTTTATCTGCAGTTTTTATTTTGATTTGTATTTTATTATAATTTACTTCACTAGTTCTCAGTCTATTTACAGAGAACAAAAGAATGTAAAACAGTAGAATAATAGTGTTTATTTTCACAAATTTGGACTGATCAAACAACTCATAAGTCCCAAAGTGGAACCATGCTTGAGGTAGGTTAGGTCATCTCAAGTGTGGGGAAACAAACAGAAATATCCTATTCTTTGCTATTGTTTGTTGCCTTTATGCCACTTGAGAATTTTAACAATACCACATATATAAAACATTTGTTCTTGCTTTCTGCATTATTCAGAGTTTTCTCAAGGCTCTTTGGTGCTTTTTTTCCTGTGATGTTGCTATGCTTTAGTGACTTTCTCAACTAATTGAGCAGAAAAGTTATGGCTTTTCTGGGATGGCTTCTAGGAATGAGCCAGAGGTGCTGAAAAGAAGGTTTTGTCCTTTGAATTCTTCTATGTTTAAAAAATGTTCAGAGTTTTAACTAGTTTGCTTCAACTTATTCCCTTGATTCTTGTTCATATGCACTGATAAACCTTGGTCTAGCAGAGAGGAACCAACTAACCAAGAGTCTGATGTTGCAGTCCCATCAAATCCACAATTCTTTTTTACACTGCTTTGATTTTTGACAGGAGGTCCAAATGTGGATGTCTAAAGCTACATCTGCCCACCTAAACACAATACTTCAAAATCTCATAGTAATCATGGGGGTGCTGTTTCTTTGATTTGCAATTTAAAGCACTTTGAAGACAACTGGCAGCAAAGTTGGAAAATAAAGGCAAAGAGAGAGACTCGCCTCAAAGACCCTCCTCTGAGCCACTCACTCTGCTCACAGCTTTGGATATCCACAGTCCTGCTGAAGGACAATGTAGTTCATTAACCCAGGATAACATAAAATCACTGCCTATTTAAAAATATAAACCTGAAAAATGAAGTAGTTCAGCAGCTGCTGCTTAGGCTGTTGAATTCTACTGCTGTGACATCCAAGTGCTGGCAGCACGAGTGATCAGAGTCCTGAGGCTATTTCAGCATGAGCATTTGACAACTACATAGCTGAAATTTACTGCTCATTATTCTTCTGGAAAAAAAGAAAAACAGGCTTAAATTGAAAGTCTTTTCAAAAGTGCTGAGTTCTTAGAAGCTATCATTAAATTTTGAAGGAGCTGTTGGGTGCTCAATTGCTTTAGAATAATTACATTTCTGTCTGTGGCCTCAGCAGCCCAACTTGATGGACAGAGAATTTTATTACAGAAGCTTTAACCACACTAGAAACTCCAAAAGAAAAAAAAAAGACACCTTCTGAGTATTTTCTTAAGGTCATGACTGAAAAATTCTTGTGTTGGAAGAATAAATAAAATCTTAATAATGACCTCAAAAAAGTTGGGAATGTCAAACAAAAGGTTTTGTTTGGGGATGTCATCATTCACTCCTGTCTCCTTTTTCTCTCCTATTTTCTGAAAGATCCTTGGCATTGACGCTGCTGAAGAACAGCCCACCACTCACTGCTGCTCCTGCAGGCAAATGACAATGACTGGCTGGTATCTGTCCTACTTAGGGCCAGACCTCTCTATAACATATTGATCTCAGAAATCATTCTAAAGGCCCCAAGAAAGTGCCAGAGAGTGGAATCAGCTATCAGGTGTCACAGACAATAGAGGTGCAGAGCTCTACTTCAGTTCTTGGAGCTCTTTGGGAGTGGAGACCCATCTGATGCTGCCCCTGAGCTCCCTGTGTGCAGCAGCCTGGAATCCCAGCTCCTCCCACCCTTCCCACTCATGGTCTTGGAAAGGTGATTATCACCTGCATGTTTGAAGGCTGCTGCCCCCACCTGGCAGGCAGAAATGAAGGATGTCGAAGCTACGTGGGACAAGTCTTTCCTGACTGCTCAATTTGGTGAAGAACAAGGTAAGAGGATGGGAGAGGAAGGACATGAACTCCAGACACAGCACTGTGACTGCAGAGCACAGGCAGCCATACCTTTTGATAGCACCAGAAAAGATTTAGGTCTCCTTGGGTGGTGTAAAGCTGTGTTGTAGTGGTTCCAGTCAAACAAAGGTAGGGGACTAGACAAGGGAGTTTCAAGCACAGGAACACGCTGAGGTACCCGGATGATGCAGGACTGATTTTTGCATTTTTTCCTGAGCTATAGAAAGCACTCTCCTGGAGAGCAGGAGAGCAGAGAAGAAGCAGCAGGGTCACAGTTGCTGTTTTGGGCTGCTCTTGGGATGGTGTGTCCACATGCACTGCCTCTCATTCCTTCTGTAGTGAAAGCAGTGGCTTAATTTAGCCTTTAATGACCAATTCTGTCACCTGATTTAGAAAGGAGAAATCACTGTCTCCAGGAACAGCAACACCATAGGCTAAATACAGTTGAAGTACAATTCAACTGATGCCAGTAGCATGAATATGGCTCAGTGTGTCATCTCTTGGTTTGGCCCACAGAGTCAGTGTGGTGAATGTTATGATTTTGTTTTCTTAGTTTAATCCTTGGTACCTCTGTAAGAAAGACTGCAACATTTAGATCTGGAAAAAAAATCTGTATTTGTATAAACATGGGGATATAATTGTGTATATTAAAGTGTTCACAGGGTATTATCCCACAGTCCATCCCATATTTAGCTTGGACATTACTACATCTTGGAAAATGGGAAAACTTCCAGATAATTCCTTTACCTTGAAATATCAGCAAACATAAGGGTATTTTGAGCTTATCCCCTGCTAAAAAATGAACAAATAGCATTCATGGTTGCAAGCCAGAAGAGAATCTCTCTTCAAATAATGCAAAATGGGTCAAGTTAAAAGCATAAATAGTTTCAGGCACAAGGGTGAAAAGTAGTTCTTAAAGGGCCCTTTTTTTCTTGGAAGAAAGTAAATTCGCTCAATTAATGGCCATTCACTCCCATTCAATACAGCCATTTCATGTATTAGTGATGTATGTTATAAGATTGTGGCTTGTTTCTAAAGAAATATAATAATATAATATATTGTACCCACCATTTCTCCTGGATTTTGAGAAGAAATGGAGATTGGAGCAATATCTCCATGTTTCTATGCAGTTTACTGAGGGAAGTAGATATCTGCATGTACACATTGTCACCACTGACCTGAGGAGAAGAATGAATTTAATCTCTAGCTTTTTTAGCAGCAGAATACTTTTCAGTCTGGATTTCATAAACTTTATGATGGGGGCATGAGACAATTGCACAGATGGCAGGAGAACAAGCTGAGGGATAATAACAATGAGAGTGGAAGAATGGGAAAAGCAGGAAAATAAGCGAGTGAAAAAAAACCCCTACTGGTAGAAAGAGCAGTTCTTATCAGACAAGAGAAGTTACTTCCAGAACTGAAATGCAAGCACTGAGAACAGCATGAGTAGCAGGGAAAAGTTGGATCCCTTGTCCCAAGGGAGAAAACAAACAGCAAAAAAATCCCAAAGCACACAAGCTGGAAAGCAACAAGAGGGAATGGAGAGGGCAAAGCATAACATTTCTTCCAAGTTAAAATGTTTCCAGATTGTTCTGATATTTAGAAAGAAGATTTACCAGATCCCAATGCATTTGGAAGGCAGAGCCTTCTGAAATGTCAAGTCCCCTGGATGGCTTTTTTTCATCAGTTTATTTTTTTCTGCCTGATTTTGTTCTAATTAGTTAAATGCTCTGCCTTGGATTCCTGGTTAGGGCCCTTTCTAACACTGATAACTGCTCAGTGTGAAGGCAAAAGAAAAATCTTCACACCTCCAGTTACTCTTATGGGATGAGATATGTAATTTATTTGTAGATACCAGACTTAGCAGATGCTGACAATAGCAGCAGAGAATGTTCCAAACTGTGAGACCCACTAAAAACTGGAAAGGAAGGGGTTACTTTCCTTCATTCAGCAATTGCTACCCAAGCCATCTGCCTCCCTAATATAAACAGTTATCATCTGCATGGGTAAACTAAAGGATTGCAGTGCTGTCCATCAGTTAAGGTACCTTCCTAAAGAGTGAGTCTGGCCAGGGACCTGTGCTGAAAGCTGCTTTGTTAACAAGGGCAACAGGAGCAGAGTCTCAGTGCAGCGAGATGCTGCCACATGGCTCCCTTCTGTGACACAAGGCCTGGAGCCCAGGACATCATTGCTGTCCTAGTCTAATGAGGCTCATATTTTTGTCAGCCTACACACATTGGTGTATTTGACTCTGCTACACCAACAAGGACCAGGGACCAAGCTGAGCAGTCTCAACTCTCCCACCATTCAGGCTGCTTAGCAATTAGCTCTCTCCCTGGCTTTGGTTTTGGTACTACTCTGGGTAGGTCTCTCCAAGGCACCTGGGTATTACAAGGCAATCTCTGAAATGTGTGTGCCACTTCACTTGGCTTTATGCCACAGGATTCACCACCAGGGTTTGTTTAAGCAACATTTTAGACACACCCTGCTATTCCCAGTATAGCAAAAATGAGCATTCCTGAAAACCCTAGGTACTTATGGGGCAAAAGTAAAGGTCTTCAATGTTTTATTTTAATTCATGAGATTCCATCCTTTTCTGAGACTTTTTTGTCCCTATTCCAATCAAGGGTAGGTTTCCCAGGGCAGAGTAGCCTGGGGTGGCATCCAATGCCAATTGGGCCATCAGCAGTATTCCCACGTAGCTTCACCCCTGGGGCTTCTTCTCAGAGTATTGCACCCCCATGGAAAAGAGCCCAGAGCAAGGTCAGGACTGTGCTGCTTTCTTTGTCAGTGCATCATCAGAGTCTTCCTCAGCTGACCCAACAGGAGACATGCAAAAGCCTGCAGTTCTGAGCAGGCAACTCTTCAGCCTAATCAGGGGCGCTGCACAAATAAACAAAGTATCTTGCTGGATCTTTCTCTGCCAGTTTTGCTTAACTTGAGCTGGGCAATTGGTCCCAAAATTAGGACTGTCTGCACAAATGTGTGTCAGAGGTGAAATAATCAGCTTGTGCAATTACTATTGTATGTGCCATAGTTCTCTGCCTACAAACACAAGGCAGCAAGCAAGACTTAAGCCCAGAATATTATGAAAGCCAAAACATGGAAGCAAAGAGAGCCAGAATCCATAACTTAAGCAATAATTGCCTTTTCTGGCCACAAGCAGTGTTTTACAGAGTACTACAAAAACTGCAAGCAGGCACTAGGTCCAAGCCAAAGTCCAGGCAGCACTGCAGCAGGTTATATTGCCAAAGCTGCTTCCCTGCAAGGCTCAGCACACAGCAATATTCCCTCCCTGAGGCTGCCACACAGCCACAGCTGCAGGGGAGCTGTACCCCAGCACTAAAGCTGAATTTTAAAAAAAGTCATCTTTAGAGCCTTTGACTAGATTTTAAATACAAACTGTCATAGACAGAGTTCTACCTGAAGAGGGTTGGTTGGTCAGATACGCTGACTGAAATAACATAATTGAACTATTTAGGCCAAAGATCTCCTTCTGCAGATTTGTTGTGAGTCTGCAAACAGTCTCTCAGTGGCCCCAAGTTCTGTGAACCATCCAACCTACCCATCCCTGGGCTGCTGAAACTTAAAGCAAGTATGTTCTTGCACCCACAGCAAGCTCCTTTGGAAGAGCAGTAAAAGAGTTTGCAAAATCAGCAACAAATTGGTTCTATCTTTTTGTGAGTGGTACAGGATGGTCTCAAGTCTGATCAGCGAGGTGAACTCTTCAACAGTTCTGTTTGGAGCCAGGCTATAAGAGGACAGAATTTTCCTGCTGTGGATCTGTTCTAAGTCTGCATTTCACTGCAGGTTACTTTGCTGTTCTTCCTATGGACTTCAGGATGTATGTCCCACCTAGGGGAACAATCTCTTCTTAGCTCAACCTCAGCACAGGACATACAGAGTGTACTTGCTTCAGCAGGACAGAGTGTTTGTGAACTGTTATTTAACAGAGACACAAATAAAATCCCCAGGTCCTGATATACACTGCCCCTTTGGTCCCTAAATTAGCAAAATTTCAAGCTGGATCCAGATGCTAGTTTTGCAATTGAGCTGTAACTGTGTCATCAGTCATTGCCTCCATGGTTTTGTAAAAACTCCACCATGTCCAAAGGTGATTAGGGGATTGAGACATCTTTTCTATGAGGAAAGGCTGAAGGACTTGGGGCTCTTTCACCTGAGAAAACTGAGAGGGGACCTCACCAATGTCTGTTGGTATCTGAAGGAAGGGTGTCAAGAGGACAGAGCCAGGCTCTTCTTGGTGGTGCCAAGCAATGGGCAGAAACTGATGCGCAGGAAGTCCCTCCTGAACATGAGGAAGAACTTCTTTACTGTGTAGGTGACCAAACACTGGAAAAGGCTGCCCAGAGAGGTTGTGGAGTCTCCCTCACTTTCGAGATAGCCAAAAGCTGCCTGTAAACAATCCCGAGTGACGTGCTTCAGGGGATGCTGCTTAAGGAGGGAGCTTGGATGAGATGACCTCCGGTGGTCCCTTTAAACCTCAGTTAATTGTCTCCCTGGCCGGCCATCCTGCTCACTGCTGTGGCACTGGGACACAGGGGACATGCGGGACGTTTTGTGTGTGCGTGTGTGTGAGCATGTGTGTGTATTTTTACTTTTCTGGTATCACTGTGCTCATAATTAAAGCTTTTTTTTTTTAAGAAGACTTTGCACTTAATACACAGTTCTGCACGTGGACTCACGCACAGGCCAATCTACTTCCCAGCAAGTTTACAAAACTCTCCAGCCAGCCTGCAAACACTCTAACCACAGGAGACAGACTCCTAAGCGTGTGAGGAGGCCACACCAATTAAGACAGGAAACAGCGTTTGACATTATCCAGGGGCTCAGGAGAAGCGGGATGACATGAAAACCAGAGGGAACAGGGCTGCACGGGTGGAGCGAGCAGAAGGAGATGTAGCTGCCGTCACAGGCGGCGAGTAAATGCGACAGGACCTTTAATTCTGAGCTGCTCAGACTCCTCGCCCTGCACTGAAACCTCCTCTCAGCACCACAACGAGAATCAGCCGAGTCGTGCGAGCGGCTCTCGCCGCAGACATCCCAAAATCCGTATGGCTGCGATTCTGACCCCACCAAGTACAGAAACATAGCTTCGTACAGGCACACAAGTGCCCGCGCCGCCACGGCTGTGTGACAGGACACGGGACGCACGAGGGACACATTCGGGATGGGAGCGGGACACACAGACGGGACACCCAAAGGGCAAAGGGGACATAAACGGGACACACACACACACACGGTAACACACGTACACACACGCACACACACACACGCTAACACGCACACACGCACACAAACACACAGACACGCGCACACAAGGACACGGACACAGACACACACACCACACGCACAGACACACAGACACACACAAGCACTCGGGACACACAGACGCCCTCAGCGTCTCCTCGCGCCGCCGGCCCCCCCCCGTCCCCCGCCCCGCGGCTCGCGCCACCCCCGCCCTGGCCGCTCCCCGGCGGCCGCGGATTGGCTGCGGGCCTCACGCGAGCGGCGCGCGCGCGGGGCGGGGGGCGTGGGAAGAGCGGCTGTGCCCGCGAGTAACCCCGGCGCGCGCAGCGCCCCGCGCGACCTCTTCCCCCGGCACCGGCGGTGACGCGGCGGCCGCGCGCGCCCCGCGCCCCCCTCCCGTCCCCTCCCCTCCCCTCCGCGCGCGCTGCAAAGATGGCGGCGCTGAGCAAGTCCATCCCCCATAGCTGCTACGAGATCGGGCACACCTGGCACCCCAAGTGCTCCTGGGCTGTGCTGCACGTCACCCAGAGCGCCCTGGCAGAGTCCCTCCGCATCTACGGCACCCTCTACCTGGTGGGTCTGTGCTTGTGTGTGTGCGGCAGCCCGGCCTAAGGGGGGGCCTGGCCTCAGACGACAAGGGCAGGAGGGGTATAGAGACGGGGGAGCCTGGCCTTGGTTTTGGGTGGATACCAGGGCGCAGGGGTTAGCCTGGCCTGGAGTGGAAGGGGGCTATAAAGGACCTGGTGGGAGCCTGGCCTGAGCGGAGGGGGAAGGGCATAGGGGTGTTTCTGGGGAGGGCACAAGCGGTGCCGTGGCGAGGGGAGTCTGGCTTGGGGTGGGGGGGAAGGACATAAGGCATATTGAAGAAGGGAAGCTCGTCTGGGGTGGGGGGAGAGGGTTATGGTCGGAGGCAAAGGGTAGGAGATGAGTCAAGGGGCAGCCTGACCCTGGAGTGAAGGGAAAGAATCGCAAATAGTATGGTTTGGTGTGGAGTCTGGTGCTGGGGAGGAGAGGGATGGTGGTGGGGCCGTTTGGTGTAAGGAGGAGGAAAGTTGTGTGGGGGGGAGAACCTGGTGTTTGGGGGGGGGAAGGCATGACAGGGAGAATATGTTGAATCCTGGCCAAGTAGGGCAGAGCAAAGACATAGGGGTGGTGGCACCTGGAGGCATAACATACTGTGAGAAGATTGATGTTGGTGGCTAGAGGGGCATGGGCACATGCCTGAACGTCGTATTCTTGTTATCTTCCAATCCCTGCGATACCTGAATGAAAAGCCTTAGTGTTTGCCTGGGAGGCTAGCATTGTGTCTTTGGCAGCAGCAAGTGTAATGCACGTGTCTTGGTGACACCTTCGTAATCAGTGCTTTAAGATCAAGGAGATTCCATTGCATGATGAGGCAAGACTAAAAAAATTTATGAGGGCTAAAGGAGTCTGAGTATTCAGAGAGTATCCTACAGGTGAGGTATCTTAGTGAGAGTGTGCAATTAGACTTGGTTATATCACCTCAGCTGGCACATTTCCAGCAAATTAGGGTGTAGATAGGAGAGCTGGGATGTGTTTGCATCACCCGTGTAAACATACCCTGGAAGCCAATCTAAGCTGGAATTGCTGCAAGTGAGCGCGTCTGTCCCCACCTCCCTGCTTCTCCCGTAGTGGTACCTGGGGAATGAGGAGTGAGCTGGACACTGAACTGCCCCCAAGCTGGATGGACAGAAAGAAGCACAAGTCACTGAGTCTGCACCAGCGCTGGTGCAACAAAATTATTGAGCTATGTAATAAAGAAAAGGAAAGGAGTGGGACTGCAGCATCCTGACATATTTTGGTTAAGCTCCCATTGAAGGGTTTCTTGAGTGAAAATTGTGATGACATCCATTTATATGATAAAACAGTAACTGGTAGCAGTGTGACCCTAAGGAGTTGTCGTGTCTGACAGTGAACATTTTCACTCTGAACTGCCACAGACAGGAGTGGCAGCTGTTGGTGGGAGCATACAGTGAGCTGTATCATGAAACTAATACAGAGAACATTCTCGCTTCTCCTCTTCCTTTAACCACTACTATTTTCTTTGGATCTGTTTTCTATCTAGTTTGCTCTGTAGGAGCATAAATACTTGCACCAGCAGAGCATGGTTCTGAAGTGAGCCATGAGAGGTGTAGTGGTGATCTGTCAGGTCTGGCTAAGCATAAAGCAGCTTAAACAGTTCTGTAATTAAATCGAAAATCCCCAACAGCCAAACCTGGTCAAGAGATTTCCTGCTCATAGCTCTGTTACGGTTCACTCAGTTGTGCAGTCACAGGTTAGGGGGAAAGCTCCCACTTTTTATTTCTTTGAAAAGAAAAACAAACCTAAAAATACAAAATGTTTTCCTGACCTGTTTTGCATTGTGACCCCATAAACAGTTACATCTTGTCACAAACCCAAAGTGGGAACCTTCTCAACCAATGTCCTGCTATATTGTAAAACCTCTGCCTCACTTTTTGCACTGTCTTCTTTGCAGTTCAGTTCAGTTTCTCTTAGGTTTTTGTTGATAGCATTTAACCTGACCTGCCAGAGTAATCTAAAGCTGAGCTGCTCTCAGATCCTGTCTAAATAGAGGAAGCACTTGCCAGTCTCTGCTCTCAGACACATAACTGTACTTTTTCTTTGTGTGATTCTGGACCTCATCTCTCCATGAGCTAACCCAGAAGAGGTTACTTACCCTGCTTTTAGCTGGGGTCATTTTCAGATGCAGTAATGAATTGAATCAGTTAAGCAGGATTTGATGAGCACCAGAACCAGTGTAAGGTAAAGAGTAAAAGGGTGCAATGTGGGCTGCAGAGGAGGAAGCAGAAGCTTTGCAAGTTAAGTAGCCTGGCAGGGAAAGAACAGTCTTGAATTAAGAGAGTCATCTCAGAAGTCATTCTTTGCTGGAGTTACAGTTGTGCTTGAAAACCTTTTAATTGTAAATGAAATACCACAGGTGTACAGCAGAAATGTTCAGGTTCACATAAGAGGATGGACTTAAGTTATTTTGTCTTCATAGTTATATCAGTGTATGTTCATAATGTTTCTGGTAGTACTTAGTCCTGGTCCCTTGTAGAGCTCAGCAACAAAAAATGCACTTCATTTTTCTATGTCAAGCCTGTAAAATGGCTTCTGATTGTTCCTCCTGTTGCTACAAGCTAATAACTAAGGAAAGGAGATGAAAGAGTTCTCTTTCACAAAAGCTTGTGTGGAAATGAGAATGAATAGATGAGAATAAATAACCAGAGATTGTTCCCTGAGAGAACATGGTTAGGGACAGTTACAATCCAGAGTCCAAACTCATAACAGCTTCACCCCACATCTCTCAAAGGCTTTGTTTCTCTTTGGTCTGTGGGAAACTGATGGAGCTGAATTAAGTGGTGTTAGTAAGTGAAATATTGGCTGTCAGTAAGTGACTGTATAGAGTCTTTTCTTTTAAGTAGTGCTGTACTCTTTGTTTAGTTGTTGTTTGTTTTTTTTCCATGTCTTTTTAGTAATTGTGCCTGAGTATTTTTTAGTTAGGAAAAATATAGCCTTGAGACACCATACTTGCACTGTCTTTATTTTTGCTCCAGTACAAATGGACTGCTTTAGTGAAAATGGGCTTCATATCTAAATTGAATTGTTTCTCTCCATATGAAGTGGCTGACAGGAATGCCTGTTTTGTAATTAAAGCTGCCTGTGTTTGCACAAACTGAATGTCTCCATATGCAAGTCTTATGAGACCCACTAAAAAAAAAAATAAAAGTTGCTTAGCTTCTATACCTGCAGAAGAATCCCTAAGCCGTCTTTCATAAATGTTGTAATTATACTTTTTGAAAACTATTTGCCTTGGTATCTTGAAGCTTCAATGAAAAAGTCCTTCCTCAGAATTTGCTGTATTTTCTTCCATCTATACTTTGTTTTTACATTAGTCAAAGCTAAACAAAATGGGAAAGTGTCATCTTGTATTTTCAAAGCTGGAGAAGTCAGATTTCTAGAAATTCACAGAAGTGAGGAGAAGAAAATGATTGAACAGGGAAATTGCATGAAGCTGGGAAAAGGCTGGAATACTGGCTTTGAGTTGTCTCAGCTTCCATTTCCCAAGATTCTGTTGATTTCACATGGGTAAAGTGCTATTCATCACATGCATTAGAGCAAAGTTCTCTTTTCCTGGGGGTTTGTATGTTTTAGACATTTGTTTGCTGATAGTGCACAGTAGATAAATATGCTCAGTCATTTGTATGAAGTCTTTGTAGCGCATCAGAGATAATCTGATCAGGTAACATTTTCACCTAATCTGAATAAGGTAAAAATTGTTTGTTTGCTACTTTGTAGTAGCAATTCTAGAACTCATTCCTCTAACCTTTTGCCTATGGGATGGCAAGAGTCAGTCATGCCATTTACCTTTCCTTTCTCTTAGTCTGATTGTCTGTTCTCCACCTAATTTAAGACAGGCTCCCTCACTTTCCAGCCTGACTTCTGTCCTGTCCTTTTCCCTTTCAAACATAGGTCTTCCTCTCCCCACCTACATCTCCTGCTCTTCCTTCTCAGCACCACCCCCTTCCTCCCCTATATCTGCTGCCCTTCCTTCCTGCTGCTAAAGGGCACAGCCAGAGCACAGCTTGAGCACTGGCCCGAGCTGACTCTTGTCTTACTCCTGGCTCTGACTCCAGACACCTCTCCCACACAGATCTGCTGGCATAGAGGAGAGGAGCAGCAGGCCTAGGGCAGTGTGGGTGCCAGTGGGTCTGTTTCACATGTCCTCTGCACTGAGGGGTGGTTCAGCCAACTCTTCAGAACAGATGTGACCAGAGTCTGCTGCTCCAGTACAGATTTTAATGATCCTCAGCACTTGCCCTATTTCATTGATATTTTTTCTTTCCTAATTTCTTCTCATACTCTTTTAATGCTCATTTTCTTACTTTAGATTCTCATTTTGGTTTCACTTCTAATATTTCTTCATACTTGTGCCATATTACTTCTTCCTGTGCCTAGAACAATCTTCAGGTTTTTAGATGCCAATTGCTTCTTTCTCTTCCTGTGTCAGAAGGGTTTTTTTTTCTACTTAGGATTCCAGTGCTGTTGTCTTCCTGAGCCGTTTGACCCATCAATAACTGTATTCTGTATCTTAATCTCCATTCTTTACTCTGTAACCTCCCTAGGAATAGGATTGGATATCATATTGTCAGAGACACAAATGCTATCAGGTATTGTATAAATATAAAGTGCTTTTCCTTCCTCTGCAACGTCAGTGGGAGCGACATTGGTACAAGTACAGCATGAGCCAGGGAGCTGCAGTGCAAGCAGCGTGTGGCAGCTGGCAGGTCACTTCACAGGTAAATCCCTGTTTGACTGGAGACAGCAACTGCAAGAACCACTCTTACTGTGCTAATGAATTATTCTGAAAAGGGTTATAAGGTGGGACAGAATCACCAGCCAAAGATCAAGCTGAAGTGAGAGTCTCACATCACTTTCCTGGCTGTAGGCACATTGCTGTAGGATTGGCCAGCGGTTGTTCCCAAGGGTGGATGGTGTGCATTGGCTATCCTGCTGCTGGTTCACGTTTGCTTTGGACACAGCTTCCCTTGGGAGAGCTGTTTGAACTGGTCCTGAGCAAAGGTGGGGAGCCAGCTAACACTAAAGATAAGATCCTCTCTTATCTGCCAGCATAGATAGAGTTGTCATATATCATCTTTCTGAGGGGTGTAAGAGGGCTGCACTGCCCAGACTGTATTCTAAAATACTCTGGAATTGCTGGGTATATTAAAATGTGATTTTTCCTTGTTTGTCCTGCAAACCATTGTGTATTTAAAAGTGGGATGTGGAGACTAGGGAGGATGTTGGTGTTACTGTGGAACATGCTTCTGGATGCCATATTGGATCTCTGGGTTAGGCTGTCAGTAATCTTTCTTCTGTCCAATCCAGTACCTAGAGCTGCTGTGATGGTGGTATGTGATTGCCTTCTTTTGGATATCTGTTCATCTTTGTACTGTGCAGTGTCCTGTGTCTCTCTGCTATGTTATGAATGACATGTAGGTCACTGTCTTCTTTCCTTTAGATTCTTCTGGAAGCTGGGTCATTTTAGTCATTTTATATGACTAAAATTAGCCTAGATGTTACTAAAGTAAGAATCTGTGACTTTTTCATTCCAGGCTGTGATCATTCCACTTTGTTCAGGTGGCTTTCGGGCCACACTATAAAAGTTCTTTCATAAATTGAAAATAACCAAAAGGAATCTTTATTCTGAGATATGCTGAGAATTTAAAAACATCATATAATGAATTCAGGTGAACTGAAAAATTTATGCTCAAAGATCCAAGGGGTAACCAGGAACCTGCATCACAGTAATGTTGGAAATCAGGGAAAGCCTCAGCCTTGACTTACTGAGCAAACATCTTGGTAAAGACACTACAAATACTGAGAACTAGCAGGGACTGTTTATCAAGGAATAAATCTGTTCTCGTAAGTTGGTACAGCTTTACAGTAGAGTGCAAGAATTTCAGGGTAGGAGGACAATCCTTGAAAATTATGCTGAGTTAGACATTTTAAGGGGAATGAAATAGAGTCTCCAACTCATTTCAGTAGAAGGAAAACAAATAGTAAAGATAAGTTGTCATGGAATGAGAGTGATTCCAGGCTTGAAGGTAATTTAGATGTCCTTAAAGAATATGTGAGTACTGTTTTTAGTTGGTTGGGGGATATGGAAAATTTAAAAAAATCCAAATCAAAACAACTCAGCCCACTGATGGTGATCCTCATATAGCATCTCACATGAGACAGGGCAACTCAGAGAGCAGGAGGTACATTGTTCTTCCTCAGAGTATTGCAGGAACTGAGTTATGAAATTAAACAATGTAGGAGCCAGGTTTTGTAATCTGTGAAATCAGGAAGGGATGAGCTAACTAAGGAAAAACAAATCTGAGTGTTTCAGAGGACACATGAGAAAGAAGTTGCTTATTTGAACAAGTGTCTTTCAAAACCCAAGTGTTACCTGAGGGCATTTTGAGATTTAGTTACTGCAAAGCACTTAAAAATAATTTTTATAAAACAAAGGAGTAATGTTGTTGTAAAATTTGTAAAAAGTTGCAAATGGTTCTAAAAGAACATATAAATAATTGAATATGATTTTGAAGAAAATCTGACATGTATTTGTAGCTCTGCCCACCGTTTGAGTAATCTGAGGTTATTTTCTTGACTGTTTTAAATACTGGAGATTACTTTGCTTTTATCATGTGACTTATTTAATAAAATTTCCCTTGGGTTTTTAATGACTTGCAGCATATGGATTATATAAACCATGTGCATGGTTGTATTGGTTATCTCCAAATTTGCATTTTAAACGTGCCTCAACATGTCAGATAGTTGTGCTTATAAATGCTATTGACCTCTGCTTTCCTAAGGATTTGGTTAAGTGTCTGCATATTTCTATAGAGCTTTTAAAATTCTTTCTTTTTTTCTTTAATAAAAGTTTGTTATGATGTGGTTGATTTCAGCTGGATGTAGTGAAGGAATGAGAGATGGTAGTGCTTGTTTCCATTTTCCATCAGTCAGTGTAGTATGTGTTGTCTAATTCCACCAAATTTTGATGGAGGGGTAGTCCTTGAAGTCATACACTTTGTACAAACTTAGGACATGGTTAAGGAGGGAGGATGGAGGAGGGAGAGACAAAAATGTTGTACACAGGACAGCAGAATTGGCAGAAAGCCTGCGGTGTTTTTAGCCTGCTGTGTAACCTGTCCAACTGTACATTGGTCAGCCAATTAGTGCATTAATTAAGTCAAACTATCCTTTGTGTGCAGTGCCTCTTGTGGAATGCATAGTTCAGGGATATAGGTGAGGATTAAGGATGCTGGAGGTGAAGCTGAGGTTATTGTGGTTGGATGATGAATACTTGTAGGCGTTACATGACACATTGTGAAAATAATCAGGCTTGGCTGGTGCCTCAAATCAGGCTTGGCTTTGAGTCTCGTGTTCCTTTTCTGCTGGAACACCAATAGCCTAGCTCTAATCTTGCAGTAGACTGTGTACCTGTGGTTTAGGGATGGTGTTGGAATTGTGTATATTCTTTCCATGGTTAGGACACAATAAATAAATTCTGATTTTTTTTTAGATCTATGGGGCTTAGCATTTGCTTATAAAGACTAAATTAAAAAAGAAAAAGGACTTGAGTAATGATATTCCACAAACTGAGGTATCATGAAACTGGTAGACTGATTTTTTTATAATTACATTTTTCATGTTGGAGAGTCAAAATGCATTTGTGTGAATTCTACATTAATGCTAGAAAATATTTTTCCTGTCTGTTTCTTTATTAATACTGACCAGTTTTTTTTTTCAATGCATCTGTTAGCATCTTTGTGGAGATTATTATTTTGCCAAGGATGTACCCACTGGATGTCCTGATGCCCTCTCCTTCCATTCTTTCTGCTATTGACATCCACTGCTAAGCCTTGACCCATGCATTTATTGTAAGAATTTAGTTTTCATCACAATGTCCTCCCAGCTGACTTGAGTGAAGCGTATCCCAGTGGGAGCCATGAACTGCTGCTTTCTGACATCAGATTTCATAACCTTTCTGCACTTTATTAATACTTTTCTGAAATGTGTGGCACTGATAGGGACAGCAAAATGGTATCCTGAAATATCTGGTATTTTTTCCATATAATCACATCACTGGCAGTAGAAGAGTAGAAGAACTCTGTAGTCTGCTTTTAGCCCTACACAATATTTAGCTTCATTGGTGTCTATAAAGCAGTTAGAACATTTAAGCCTTTATAAACTTTTTATTTTTTTGGTGTGTATGTGTGCATGAAGCTCTATTGCTCTCACACATATTTCTCTTTCAATTAGTATGAGCAATTTTCTTTGGAATGATTTGTGTGTTATGGTTTCTAGTTCTTTTCTGTTTTTCATTTGGGAGTAGCATAGTGAAGAGAAGGGAAACCAGAAATTTATATTAATCTAAAACTTCCTGGAGACATTACAAAAATAAGTTTTTGAATTTGATTTGACATTAATTTATAAGATACCAATCTTTCTGTGTTGCACTTCTTACACTTTGGTCTGAGGGAGCAAGACTTCATGCTTTGGTGTAAGGGCTGTGTTCTTAAAACAAAAAAATTGTTATTTTGTTCCAATGTTCATGTGCTTCCTACCATATGCTAGAAATAGCTGAGTGGGTTGCAACTAGTTTTCTGGCATTTAGACTACGTTAAGACTTTGCTTCAGCAGAAAAATTATCTGGGTTGCATTATTGCCTAATCCATTATGCTCAAAGCAATCTTGATACTTGATTAAGTAATGTGTAAATCTGTTTTCAGAGGTCTGTTCACGCATGGATTTCCTCTTAATCCTTAGTTCAAGCTTCATTTTGGAAATAAGATTTTGGCAGAACTTTCCCATGGTTAGTTTTAGTGGAATCTTCAGCCCATCTTGGATTCTAAAGCATCTACTTGCTATTCAGTGGACAGTGTTTGGTAAGAATATCTCCCTCTCACAACCAAGCCTTTGAGATGTGCTGGCAGTATGGATTTGACAGGACGTCATTCTTTCTTCTTATCAGCACTAGCGATATGAAGCTTGCTCTGTTTCTCTAAGCATTGACCAAAAACTCCATCCAGTTTTGAGACTCCCAGGGAGATCAGTGCAGCTAAAGATAATTGCTGTATTGCATTAGAGATCAATCTTACAGATGATAATCCTAGTAGAATGAAACATTGTCTCATGGTGCACTCAAAGTATACTTTCATGGAGTCATAAGAGCACATAGGCTGAAGGGACCTTGGGAGGCCCTGAGGTTGCTTAAGGACTTTTCTAGTTAAGTTTCAAGGGTCTCCAGGGGTGGAGAGTCCACAATCATTTTCAGCAACCTCCTCCAATATTCAGCCACCCTGAAATGAAAACTTTTTTTCTTTAGGTCTAACCAGAGTTTCCCATACTTGTGCTTGTCTGTTGCCTCTTGTCTTAGCCCTGGGTACCTCTGAGGCAAGCCTGGTTTGCTACATCTTCCTGTTAGCTAATTGCAGAATTTCTGTGGACAAAAAAAAGTTTGAAGACCTCTAGTGTTTGAGTCATTAAATAAGTTATTCTTTATAATACCTGGGGCATACATTAAACTGAACAAAAAGAATGTTTATTCTTTAGATTGAGCCTGTTTTCTGCTATAGGCAGTTTTTTAGGTAATATACCAATTCTGTGAAATATGTCAGGAATGTGTTGTTCTCCCAGCAGATCATGAACATTTCTTGAGGACTTGCAGTTATTTAATTGAAGCATAAAACCTTTAAAAATACATCACCACTTCACAGGCACAGTGTAAGGCGTGTATTTGGATTACTTTAGTGATATTCTAACCATAATTGTGTGATTGTCCAATTGTCTCAAAGATAGAACTCTGTAGCTATATCAACATCTTAAAAGTTTTGATACCTGGCAGACAATGTTTCTGACAATTATAGCCAATGTTAACAAGGTAATAAAATTCCTCCTATACTTCCCATTTCATATTGCTTGATGTATTTCCTGGTATAAATATTGTAATGGCTGGAACAAGTTCAAAGCAAATCTTTGTGGTATTGTCCATAAAGTTTAATAGGCTTTGTTTTACTACTTAAGTGGGTATACCTCATTTTCTGTTTTTCTATTTCTTTATGATGTGCAAAGAGTGCCTAACTGAATTAAAGTCTGTCCTCCATTTTTTTTCTTCCCTTCTTTCTCAGGTTGCAGCTATTCTCAGGAAACGAAAACTTGACTATTATTTGTACAAACTGCTACCTGAGATCTTACAGTCAACTTCCTTTCTGACAGCAAATGGGACCTTGTATATTGCTTGCTTTTGCATTCTAAGGTTGGTATACTATCCTAAAAATGAAATGTAATAAAGCTATTTTTGTGCAACTTTTCAATTTGTATAATAATTTTTCTCTTTTTCTAATTGACTTGTTTGTAGAGCTTTGAAATAAGAAAAGCTACAGCAATTATCTTGATTTCTGATTTTACCATTTGATTATGAAACTTTACTTTTAAAAAATTACTTTTCTCATTTTCGTAATCTTCTAAATGAGTAAACAAGTCAAGGGATCCACTTTGCTTCTTTTTCTCTGTTTTATAGATTCAAAATACATTGCTGCACAAAATTCAGATAATTTCTAGAGGGGAGTTAAAAAGGCCTAATCTGTCTTTCATAGAAATAATTGATGTAATTTATTATTGGTTTCTATTTTCCTCATGCAGAGGCTATGGTAACTTTTAATTATACTGAACTTTATCCAGTCATCCAAGTTTGTACTTTTCCTTATGATCATAAATGAATGAAATCCCAGCACAGCCTCTGGGATTCTGTAAGATATAGACTTGCTCTGAAAAATGAGCATAAAAGGCATCTCTGTATTCTGTTTCCAGCATATATTTCAAGTAACTGTGAAATAGGATAGTTAATAATTAAATTTGCTTTTTATTAATATGATTATGCATTTATTGTAAGAGATGTTACATGTAGACATGTAAATCCTACAGGAGCTATGAATGTTTGAAAGTTAACTCACAGCATACTCGCCAGCCCCTCTAAAAGATAAATCCCTTATGCCCTACTTCTAAATCTGTTCAGAGGCCTCTCAACTTCCCTTCAAAGATGGAGGAGAAGGTAGAGAAGAAGAGGAGCTGGCTGAGGAGCCATGGAATGCTTTTCAAGTAAATAATTCTCAAAGTGCATCTATAAGTAATGAGCTCTAAAGAATATGATGTTTTCTAGCAATCTAGGTTGTATGAATATTGATTCATCTTTATTCCTCTGAACTACAGAGTGCTGTTCCTTATTCTACCATGTATTTGCCTGTAAATCTGCAGTGCTTTATTCCAATGCTGTAGTTAAATGTTATTCTCTAAATTAAGCTGCTATGGTTTTAAGTTGTATGGTTTCAGCAGTTCCTCTTACAGAGGATATTTGCCATCTAACAGATCCATGACCATGCTTGTGCTGGTCAGTGAAGTAGGTAAGAGATTAGTGTCTTGCTCTGGCATGGCATCGCTTTCACCTATGTGGGCACAGCAGTTCAAGCTGTTCTGACCTCCAGAACAGCATGGCCAGATGCAGACTGGGTAATGGAAATGCTGCCTAGCCCAAGTGCCCTCCAAGTCTCCTTGAAGCACTGTTTGGGTTGACCTAGCTCAGAACCATGTAAAGGACAATTCCAAGATTGTCACATTCCAAAAATGTGACAAGAAACACATGTAAGTGCTTACTCTGCCATTTATACAGCTGTACTGCCCAGTAACCAACCAGCATCTTGGGAGGTGTACGTGCTTTTTCTCTTGCAAAGGGATGCCCCTGAGGAGTAAACAGCTGCAGCAGAATCCTTGCTGGCAGAGTCTCTGCACACTGCCCACCACCTGCAATTGCAGGACTTGAAACTAAAAAGTTGTTGGCTAGAGTGCTGATTGAAACTGGTGAACTGAAATCACTAATAGAGGCAAAACAAGTATTTAAGGCAGCCATGGTAATGGTGCCTGTTGAAGTACATGAATGTCCAGTTATAGTGAGAATTTTGCAGCTTTTCTGTCCAAAATGAAATTCAGAGTCTCAGCAATTGAGTGATTAGGGTATTTAAGAGCTATTAAATTACATTTCAGAAAACAATGGATAACATGATTGTTATCCATGTTATGTGTCAGAGAAGAAATACTTTCCAAACTTATATCCTCTGAAGAATGAGTACATACCTAGTGATGATCTATGTGGAGCATTTTCCATGTGTTCCCAGGTGCCTGTGACAAGAATGCTTGCTTGGACTCATCAAGAAAAAAATCTGTCTTCCAGGAATTAGTAAATGATTAGCAAGTAGTTAATATATGTGAAACAAAACAAGGTATAAATAATTGGTTTCCGTAGTAGAAATAAATTGCCAGTGAAGTTCCAGTTATGTTCTTTGTTTTGGAATACCTAAGGAATCTAGAGGAGGGGCTGACTACTCGTATGAGAGATTGCGTGAGATTATTTAGGGTACAGAAATCTAAAACTGAGTCTCATCCATTTCAGAAAAATCTGTTGATTAAAATCACTTATGAAATTTGATGAAGTGCAAAGTAAAAAAGCAGGTCTGTCCTTACTCAGGGATGGGCTTTAAACTAGCTGCTATTTATCAGGAAGGTGTTTGAGGGTTGTTTTTGGTAGGTTCTTTGAACAAGTCACTTCAGCACTTGAATATGGTCAAGAAGCTGACTGAGTGGTGTTTGGAGAAAAAATGAGACTGCACCAGGAAGCTGAATGAGTACATGACACCTTTACAAACTGAGCTCACGAGCTCACTATGCCTTTTTAAGAGTTTCTCCTAAGATCATAATGTTGAAAAGTCATTCACTTGAAATGTACTTAATATCTTGTATTTAATATACTTGTCTTGCAGCTTGAGTCATATAAGCTTGCTTCTCTCACCTGCTCTTGGGTGGTTGATGGAGGATGGAAATGTGAGATTTCAGTCCTTTATTTTTAACCAATTTGTGTCTTTTTAATGTTTATGTTTTCTTATTGTTTTAATTGAAATTGTATTATTCTTTGAATTTACTGCTGTGTGATACAGTGTACTTCCTTTAGTAGCCCTGAGGGCGAGAGTCATGGTATGTGATTATCTAGGCCAGAAACATTCTAAACCATCAAAGAAATAGCAGTACCTCTATTTCTGCATAACTGGCCTGAGTATTTCTGGAGTTGATATGCAACCATGGAAAGAGATTGTTTGAGGCTGTGAAGATCTAGATGCTCTCCATCTGGTTCTAGATAGTGATGAGAGATTGGATGTGATAGATTGGTACTATAGGATATATGCTGCAGTTTTTAAATCTGTTTTTGCTTGAAAGGTATATTCTAGCAGCAGCAGTAACTCAGAAGCAGCATTGTCCAGCAAGCCTCATGCAATTGATTGCTCTTGCCCTCCTGGAGTTCTAGACCAAAGCAATGGAGTAAGGGTTTATAGCTGGATGTGTTAACTCATGGTTAACACATTCATGGTAGTTTCTTCCTTTCAGCTAGGAAAAACTACCAAAATTGAAATGGATGAAAATTCTCAAGGATGTAAACTTTAGGTAAGAATGTGGAATTAAAATTATTCCAGGCATTGTTTAATACTCTTACAATTTCACAGGTGGGTAAAATGTCAAAAATATCTAAATCCAATGTCAGCAATGACTTAGGAAGTGGGTAGATGTTCTTGTTTTAGAAGAGATTGCCAAGCTAACTTGACTGACTTCCTTTTAGTTTCTATTTTTTTTGTGTGGTGAATTAGGGTCTGTGTACAGGCTGCTCTGTTGGCAGAGCAGTGGGGGTGTTGATCTCTGTGAAGGATGTGTGACAGTCCAGCTGGGGGTTGTAATCTCTTCCACTGGTGAGATCCAGCAGACTACATCTGTCTGGGCTTCAGATGGAAGTGCTGGGTTCCTGTGTTGACAGGCATTGCATCTCTTAAATGAAAGGTGTGATTTTTAGGTTTATGGTTCAATTACATGTAAAACTTCATAAAGACATGGTTCTGTTAGTCTATCAACTAGAGTAATTATGTTTGTCCATATACAAGTTGTAGATTGAGGAATTAGGTGCATGATCTGAAAGAACTCCTTATTCTTACTCCAATTTCTATCCATAGAACATGTGAAAATAACCATGCAAGTAATAACAAAACCTAATTTTCATTTGCTTTAGGAGAAGTTTAAATGTTTCAGTTAGTGACTGTACATTTTTATTTCCACTGGACTTTATTATGTAAAATGTGTTACTGTTGTTTCCGAAATCTTGTCAAACCAAACATGCACGCATTTGTAAAAGGATTCTAAACCATGCCAAAAGAACAAATTACTGTTTCTTTCCCACAGAAAAGGCATTTGTTCTGTTATTTAACAGGTGTGTCTGGTAAGATGTGTTCATACTTATTAAGATGCTTAAAATGACTTCCCTGAAACTTCATACAGTAATTACTTTCTGAGAGAGTCCTAATAATGAACTTCAGCTCCTGCAGCGTTTGGCATTGTCATCCTGAGAAATTATCCTTTTGCAGCCGTGGGAATGAGCAGTGTGTGTAATTGCCATTACATCACTTACTGCTGATACACTGGCTCTCTTTTCACTTAGGAACATAAGCTGGCATTGCTTGCTGGTAATGTTATTTTTGCAGAAGTATGAGATGAGGCTGCTCATGCCTTTGACAGCAAGACTGAAAGTGAGCTAATCAGATGGTGTTGATTAATTGTCTTGGTTCTCTCTTCTGTCTTGTCAACGTGAAATTTTGTCTAAGAAAGTGTCCTCTTCTACTGTGTGTTTGTCAGTTTGTTTGTTTATTTTGTTTGCTGTGTTTTTAGAAGGGTAGACTCCATTGTAGTGCTTTGTTTTCTCACTGATAGTGCTTGTCAGCTGAGCAGCATTGGTATAATTGAAGTATGTTTATTATCATGCTACCAAATGTCACAACTTTGACTTGTTTGCCTATGATTGCCTGAATAAGTTTGAAGGTGCAGGTATCCTCAGCAGACCAAACATGGTGGGTGACATTGTGTCTGGCATGCAGTTTGGCTTTCTTCCTTTAATAATGACCAATTTATAGAAAGATTTTCCTTAGATATTGCCATTTGTGTAATAATTTTTTTTTTTCAATTCTTACTGTTGAAGGAATTTTGGTAGTTGAAATTGTGTGACCTCTAAAAGAAATCCAGATCTAGCTGCCAAAAATGAGAGCTTACCCAGCTTAATAGGACTGGGAATTCACTGTTGCATCCACTTGTAATGTAGAGACGGATTCCTTGGCTTACTGTAAATGTGCATTTTCCTGTTTTTAGCATCAGTGGATTGTCTCTTTGGAGTGTGGCATGTATTATAATTATTTGATTTGATTTCACCTGACTGCATCACTTGTTCCTCAAGGCAGATCTTCCTGAACATCCTACTTGTATTTGGACAAGTAGCAAAGAGTGGCTGTAAGGTCTTTTAGAAGATTTTTTTGTAATTAGTATCTGCAACTTTTCAATAATATGTGTTGGAAGACACTGATTTCCTGGAAGTAGCCACTTAAATGAAATGAATACATTAATGAAGTGTTTCAGGTATTTATGAAGCACTTTGGCAAGTCTTCTGAGAATTCTCAAATTGTAAAAATACAACGATTAATGTTTATTACTAGGTACAGATTAATGTAAGAAGACAAAATTCATAAATCATTCGTAATTTTGTAATACAGATAAAATACAGTGTGGTGCATGAATGTTCCATTTGCATGTAATATGTGTCTAAATTACTTTTTCAGGAAGATACTTGGAAAATTCTACTTTTGGTCTCCTGGCTTTGGTGCAGCTTTACCTGCTTCTTACATGGCTATTCTCATTGAAAGGAAAAGCAGGTAGGATTTGTGTTTATGGATTTTCAGCTTAATATAATAATGTTTCTTGTTTTGGTTGTTTGATAATTGACATTTGACAGTTCAGTGGGGTTATTTCTGAGTGCTGGAAATACAGTTCATCTGAAATAGTGTTTTTTTTGCTACCTTAAATTTAAATCTAGAAAGGTACAGTGAGAAAACACTTTACGAACATTCAGTTTCCTGTTTGTGGTTTGTTTTGTTTAGTGTGCAATTGCATTGCTCAGAATTGCCTGATAAAGCTTGGTTGCTTAGGGCTCCCTAATAAAACTTTTGTTTTGTTCTTGTTTGTTTTTTAAAATATAATTTGAGCAATGTTTGTAATTAGTCACAAAGAAGGAGAATGCTGATGACTTGAGTTAACAACTTGACATTGGTTAAGATGGAAGAATTACAGGACGTTGTGGAGAAAATTGTGGGTGAGTTGAAATAATTCAGATTGGATGAAATGTAGTGGTACAGAAAGCAAAGCCTTTCACTTAAGGCAAGGTGCTGAAGTTCATCTGTCAGAGGTAAGTTCATTATGAAAGTATTAAGAGGGGGAAGAAAACTCTAAGTAATCCAAGGATAGCCCAAAGCTGCCATTTGTAATGTGCCCAGGAAGATGGCAGATGAAATCCTGGCTTGTAAGGTTTTATTGTTGGAAATTCAATTTATGTTGGTAGCTTGTATAAATAGTGTCAGTTACAATACTTTCTTAATTTACTGTGGAGTGAGATGCTTTAGGCATCTGGTTAATAAGTTTAATTTAAGGAAGACAAGGTAAAAGAAGGAAAGGAAAGGAAAAGATTACTCTTTTTAAAAAGATAGTGAAGGAGGTAGTTCACGTGGTGTGAATGCACTTTGGATTGCTGTGGATGTCTGAAAATTCCATAAGCAGCCATTTAAAAATAATGGCAAATATGTATCATGTTGTTGTTGACTCACTGTCAGGCCCCATTCCCGAACTTCAGCTGTGGAGTAAGCAAATCCTGTGCCAAGTTTTCTGTATGTCAAAGTTCTATCCTTTTAAAAGAATGCGTTAGAGCCATTGTTTTTGAAGATTTAGGACGTGTAAGAGTTTCTGGAAGTATGGGAGCACTTCTAAATCACTTTGTTTAATGTAATTGTAGAGAAAATAATCGTAATTAAGTTACCAAATAATCAAGTTACCAAATTTGTTAATTATCTTTTTCATGTCCTCTCTAGCTGACTGATTTTCATCTTGCAGTAATTACTTTTAAGAGATTGGATACATTTTAGTAGAACTTTATCTAGTTACTTAGACTCCAGCATTGCTGTTGGCATCAGAGTATCATTTTGGGGTGAGGGCAAATGTATTTTCTCCCTTTTATCAGTGGTAACACAGGCTTAATTTTTCCTACAGACTTGTTACAATGTGAGGCTTTTCTGTGCCTGACATGTAATATTTCTAGGTAACATTAAAGAGGAAGAAATCAGGCTGGTTGTCAGTCTGTGACCTTCTTGTACCTTTCAGAATATTTGTGAGTGGAGAGTTGAAACTGCTTATGAGGCGAAACCTGTACAAGGTTTTTGTATAACAGCAAAACAACTATGAGAAAGTTGCAAAGCTGTGCTTTTTAAGAGTAACAGAAAGAGTAGGCAAACAAATTTTATATTATATGGGTTTTTCTAGACTTGTTTGTTGCAATGTATGGAAGCTGTGATATGTGAACAGGATTCTATTTAGCATCTGAAATTTGAAAGAAATAGAAATTGAAATAGATGTATGTGGAAAAGACAAAAGTATATTGGTACAGCATGTATGCAATGAATGATGCTAGAATACTTAATTTCTGTAGGGTTATTCCCCTTTCTGTCAGAATCCATGATGTGTGACCTAAGATATTTTGTCTAAAAATTCACATTATGTTGGATCAGTTAAAGGAAAGAAGCAAATCTTTGTATTGCAGTATAACACATATATGAAAATGTGGAGTCATTGTTCGTAACGAAAGCAATTGTTAAAGGATGTCAAAAGGTATTTGAAAGTTAGGGTTTTTTTAAAATACGAAGTTGTTTGGTATGTTCTCAGATGGCAACTATGTATAATGTGCAAAATGCTGCTGCTGACAGTGAAATATGACTTTCTGATTTCACATCTGTTTGCCTGTTAGCTTCTGTTACAGGCAAAATCAAATTTTAATAGACTCACAGTCCCTTAGGAAACTGATGTTTCACATGGAGACACGGGCATTTTCAGTTATCTGCTGAACAGCTTAGAACAAATTGTAGTGAAAAATCAGGGAAGTGGGAAAAAGTCCTGATTTGAGTTCATAAACCTATCTCTAGCCCTTCAAATTGCTACTAGCAGCTGGCAGCAACATTGAACTTAATCACTTAATCTCTTCCCAAGTGGATACCCTATTTTAAGTACCTCACTGGCATTTGCTTGTGCAGTGTCCTTGTCAGTCCTGAACTTGGGAACAGCAGGCTTATAAATCAGATTTTCTTCCAAGTGTCACTGTTCATGTGTGCCAGCCTTGTAGTATGTAATTCATATGGAAGAATGGGAAAAAGAGATTTATAGCTTGGCTAGGCACATTATAATCCTGAGCAGGAACATGGTTTCTAATGTGTGACAGAATTAGTTTGATTGTAGATTTTATCTGTGTTATATATAATTACAGATTTGCGGGACACTGGCAATGAGGAGGGGAGGTGACATTGCATAGAAACTTCAAACAGACCCAGGAAATGCTCTGCACTATATTATGCTCCTGCAGGTCTATAAAGATATAAATGGCACATTAATATGTCCATGTGCATTCTATGTGATGACCATAAAATATAGTTGTCCTGTCTATGAAAGCTAGTTTATCAGGATCTGTGGAAAGGGCCAAGGAATAAAAACACTTCTTAACTTTTTTTTGTATATGTGTCCATAAATGTTCTGTGAGATTATGGAAAGAGAACTGGTCACATTATTATGATTAAGTAATGTTTTGATAAAAATTATTTCTTAGATAAGAGTTGGATTTGGATATATAAACATGGAGATTATGAATCTGCACATTGCAAACACATATTCTATGCCTTTTGTCCCTTACTCCACTAGGAGGAACTCAGAATTTTTCCCTTTTTCTAGTGCTCTCAAGCTTTGTGTATTGCCTTCTAGGGTTAGGAGGAAGCATTTTTACTGGCTCTAATTTGTTTTAATTGTCAATATTTTTGTCATTCTTTATGTTTATATTGTCATAATAGCTATGGATATATAATAATAAGCAAGCAAGCTTCTAATAGGTTGCATGATTATACTTAAAAGAATATAATGTTCTTTGCAGATTCACCTGTTTTACATCTTCTATTAAAGAAAAGTGTGCAATTGTTTCATCACCGAATTCAGTTTTGTAGTATTAGACATTAAAGGCTGTGTTAATGTCTCCTCAAAAATAGAGATGATTCAGTTCCTTTAATTTCATTGAGTTTCCTTAGGAAATGATTGCATTTGTTTAATTAACTTTTGTATGGAGTTGTTTAACCATACAATCCTTGTTGGCTCCTATAGGAGGTGTTTCCAACTGGTGATCAGAAGCAATTTTATTTATAATTTTTTAAAAAGCATATTTTGCTTATGTCTTTTGGCTTCTGTTTGTAATTCCAAGTTACAGTCTCCTGTCATTTCTTTCAACATCTATTAAATGATATCATCAAGAATTGAACATACAGTAAGGAGGAGATATGCGGCTTGGAGGGAAAGACGTGGCACTGCCTTGTTCTACAAGTACTGAAACTGTTAGAAAGCAAGGAAGTAACTGAATATACTTGTTAAAATTGTTGTGAATCAAGCTGTTGAAATGTGATTTGAGACTTGGCTGAAGCCAGCCAGTTACTGGAAATCTGATTAGATCAGTTGTACCTTGCTGACTTCTAAAGAAGTACCATAGCTTGGGGGAGAGCCTTTATTTAAGTCCTCTGTGGCTACTTTCTAGGAAAAAATTGTGTTCTCTAAGTGTTTTGTGAATGCACTGATATTTCAAAACCATTTTAAGTTGTGTTTTGCTAGTAGCAAAATGGCAAACTTCATTTTATTGGACTCTTGCTCAAGAAATCATGCATTAATGAATTTCAAGAACTATAAAGATTTAAGAGGGGACACAATTCCAGTTTTAATTAAATTAATTGTCTTGTTGCCTGGCTGTTTGGGAATTTTTCTCCCTGCCTTTTGTAACTAATTAAGCTAGAGAAAGTTTTAACTACAGCCAGCTAAAATTTCTGTGGCATTTGTGAAGGGACACTTGTGGGGTTGCCCCTGCTCCTCCCTTAGGCTGCGTTAGTGTTTACATACTGGCTGTTAACATTATAGCGGCGCCTGTCTCGTCGCTACAGTTACAACTCTGTCACTGATGGTATTATAAAACTTGGGATTTAGGGCTTTCATAATTTGGTTGTAAAATCGTGCTCTGGGCAAGTATTTGTAATATGTTTTTAGTTGAAAACTTTGGGTGTTTTTCATAAAAAAAAATCAGTGTGCTGGACTCTTAGAAAAATATTTAAAGCACATGCATTTAAAAAGTAAAGCAGTGCAACAGTGTGTGTTATAAAAGAGATCTGTATATACACACATATATTTAGTGTTTTTGGAAAGAAGGTATTACTATGTATTGCTTGGAAAAGTGACAGAAACATTTGTGTGAGAACAATGTGGAATTTTTACACTGCATGTTTGTTCTGATGAAACATTCAGTGCTGTTAGGATTATTTGCTTGCCATAACTGCCATTAGTCTAAACACATTATAAAGGAGGAATATGGCAGCACTGTAATCATTAAAAGTACACACTGTAAAGAAATACATGAATTTTGTAACTTTGTAACATTCAAATGCAGATTTGTTGATGTATATTTCTTTATAGTAGTATAGTATATTTAGACTTGACGTAGTATAATCTCCTTTCTCAAAAATGTTTTGTGGTTATTCAGTTTGATATGTTTTAGGGAAACAGATAAATCACCATTTTGGTGGGGTGAGTAATCAAAACAAATGAACAAACTCTTTTAACACAGCAAGTGTTTTTGCAAGCTTTAATTGTACTTGATATAGGCAAGAAATTGAGAAAGCAAGCCATGTGAGGAGTGATTTTTTCCATATTCTTTGTATTGTAGTGAAAAAACTCTGGAGTTTGGATCACTGACATGAGTATTTTGTGGTGTAATTTGATAAGGAGACCTAGCAGGGAAACAAATTTTTTGGAATTGTACTCCTCTAGAGTGATTATTGGTGTGGAATATGGAGCAAGGCT
The DNA here is from genome assembly GCF_051311805.1 of Agelaius phoeniceus. Lineage (NCBI taxonomy): Eukaryota > Metazoa > Chordata > Aves > Passeriformes > Icteridae > Agelaius > Agelaius phoeniceus. The sequence continues at coordinate 83,051,445 of NC_135266.1, read as the reverse complement.
GTAGAAGTTACTGGGAAAGGTTTCTGTTTCTAAACCAAAATATGTTAAATTTCATCATACTTCAGCAACTGCCTTGGTGAAAGCCAGTGTTTGAGGATTTATGTTTTTATTGTAACAGTGCATAAACATTTGAAAATGTTTTGCTGCATGCTTGGAGGGCTGCTACTGTTCTGTAGTTCTAGAACCATCTCATAAAATGTTTTGGATTGGAAGGGACCTAAAAGCTTGTCTAGTTCCAACACCCCTGCCATGGACAGGGACACTTCCACAAAAACAGATTGCTTTAAGTTATCAGAAGAAAGGAAAACTGATCATTCAAGGCTGGGAGGGCAGAAGTCAATCTGAAAGGTGCTGTGATGGAGACAACATTGTGAATGGCAGGTTGCTCAGGATAGGCAGCTCTTAGGATATTTTTCATGGAAAAACCTGAGATAGGCCAGTATTTTAAACTAGAAGAATTGGTGCTCTCTCTAAGGTATATCCCTGGCAGTCATAACTTTGTTGATATATTCAGAGAGTTTTCTGTTTGCCTTACTATTATTGAATCATGTATTAATTCTAGAAACAGTTTCTGGCGTGTTTTTAACTGTTCAGTTAAATCAATATTAATAAAGTCAGTTTTTAAGAACTGTCTTTTCTAAGTGCGGGAGCAGGCAATTGCAGCATGTTGTAAGTCCAGCAAGTGGGCCAGAAAACCAGTTTGGCTGAACAGTGAACTCCTCGTGGAGCTCAAGGGGAAAAGGAAACTGTATGATCTCTGGAAGCATGGTCAGGCATCATAGAAGGAGTACAGAGCTGTGATTCGCATATGCAGGGGGAAGATTTGAAAGGTTAAACTCAATTAGAGTTGAAACTGGTCAGTGCTGTACACTGTACAGTACAACAGGGAAAGGCTTTTCAAAGTAAATTAATAGCAAGGAAAATTCTAAAGAAAACACATTGATACTTGTTGAAGGTGATCGCCTGACTAATAGAGATGTAGAAAGAGCAAAGTCTGTTTTTTGCTTCCATCTTTAATAACATTGATAGGCTGCTCAGTTCTTTGATTTGGAGTTCAATCCATTTGCAGACACTGAAATTGTAAGGAGCCAGTTGTATCAGCTGGATGTTCACAAGTCCATGGGGCCTGATGGGATTCATGCCAGAGTTCTGAAGGAGCTATTGGGTGTTGCAACAGGACCTCTCAGTGTTACTCTATGTACAGGAAGGGTCTGAGGGAAGACCCAATAAGCTATAGAGCTGTTGGTCTAACCTCAGTTTCTGGAAACATTCTGAAGATTATTCTGGGTAATATTGAAAGGCATTTAAAGGAACATCATGATCACCAGGCACAGTTAATGTGAGTTCACAAAGTGCAAGTCCTGTTTAACTTATTTGATGTCCTTCTGTGACCAGGTCACCCATCTAGTGGATGAGGGAAAGGCTGTCATTTAAATTGTAGCCATATTGTGAGGCTGTCCTGTGTGAAGGAAGACGATGTCCTCTGTGGGTCATAGAAAGATGCTGTGTTACTGGAATGGTATAAACTGTCTACTCCATTTGTAAAAGTAGCTGCAGAGTAAAATTTGCTTCATTTATATGAACTGAGGAAACCACTTGGTTTACTGTGTGAGAAAGATCTTCTCTCCCGTATGGTGTTCATAATTATTCCTACAGTAAGTCTGTCCTTCATTCCTGCCCTTTATTCCTTGTGATTCTGTGTATGCACATAATATATGGGTATAATCCTTATACTTCTGGATAAATGAAGTGGTTGCACTGATCACTTGGACTTTCCTAACTATCTGAAATATGTATTTCTATTTCATACCGGTCATTTTTTTCCCACCAGTTGCATGATTCACCATTCTGTGTCTCATTACTGTCTAGATAACTGTTGTAAACTAGATTTCATCCACTTGAGATAGCAAAAGTTTGGCAAGGCACATTCTTTACATGTGAACAGAGCAAGAAGATTTATTGGGAATCAGTGACTATGGTTCCATACATGTGTAGTCAGTCAGTCCAGGTTATAAACGATCCAGGATTCTGAAAAACTTTACTATTTCTGTATGAGTATTCAGCAACCAAGTTTAACATTTAGGTTGCAGCATTTGAATGCTGTAAAAATTTGGTTCAGCTTTCTTGTGTGGTAACTGAAGTCTTGCACAAGATGAAGAGCAGAAGAGCAGCTACAGCTTTATAGTTGACAATTCATTTTCAAGGATAACACAGGCAGACAGGGAAGAATACTGGAAGATCCCATGTGAAATATATACCTGTGATTCTGGAGACACTGCAGAATGCATTGCAGCATCTGGATGAGTCTGTAGAGACTGAGTTTATTTTCTCTCTGGTTTGTTAGAGTCAGGGCTGAGATGGATCATGCAGGACTATTTAGTTGCAATTGCTCAGTGGCCTCTACATCTCTTGAGTTTCAGAAGGATTTACCAGCATGGGCTCAGCACCAGCCATGTGGCTGCTTCATGAATGTAAAGACATCTTGGGCAGCACCCATTAAACTCTGGCCTGCTCTATCAGTGCACATGGGGCCAGCCTGGGTGAACAAAGGGCAGTACTAAGGTCAAGCAGCAAGCTCTGATAGATCCCAGGTGGCTGTGCAGATGCCTTCCTGTCTTTCTGCATGGCTCCATGAGTAACTTAGACTTGATTATAGTTAAAGTTTGATTTTTAAAAATCATTTCAAGAACCACTTTTGGCAAATCTGTTTCTAAAATGTTTACTTTGTAGGCTGAAAACTTAAGTATAAATGATTTAGTCATCTGCAGAGCAGTATAATTTTGTACTCTTTGTTTTTCATCACTAACCACACCAAAATTTGTAAAACTTACAGTCCTGTTGAAATGCTGACAGATAAAATGTTAAAATTCAGACTGCTGCTGAACGTTGGACTATTCTGAGTCTGACTTAAATTCAAATGGCACAAACAGTGGATTAATTACTCTGTTCTGTCGGTTCAGCACTAGCTGAACTATCCAGGACACACTCATTTGGACTTCCTTGGCTTAAGCAAACACTTAATACATCTTCTGTGTCTGAATGCTTGTGTGTAACGTGTAGCTCCCAGAGGGGGAATAATAAAAACTCTGCTAGTATAGAATAAAGATGCTGCTGAGGTGAGCTGGCTTGAGTGCTGACATTTACCTGGCAAGATAATATCCATGCCTAGCATGCCTCTAGTGCAATGGCTGGAAGTCTTGGAGGGAAATTTTCCGTGCTGTGTTCCTCAGGTCTGCTTGTAGGATATTCTTTTTAGGTACTATAGATGAGAGCAGCTTAAGTATTTGTTTCCATGCAAACCGCACCTAAAAACCCTCTGTAAAAGAACCGACTTTTCTGGACCCTCATTGTTCCCCAGGAACTAAGGTTGTTGTTAGCTTCTGCAGCAGGAAAAGTATGAAGGCAAAGACTTAGAATGGTAGTGATTTGCTAGTAGTAATCACACAAAGCTTTTCTGTGGCAAAGTTTACAGCACTATTCTTAGGTCAAACATCTTAATTCCCCTTCCTGGCCTCTCCCCTCCACATCCCGGGACAGAAAATGACATGTTTTTATTTCCTTTGGTAAGGAAATAAAATGCCATGTGTTGTAGTGTTTCTTGTAGTCTAATGACCTCTATTCCAGATTGAATCTTTTTTGATAAAGTGAGTGTATGCCATTAAAACCTTCTCCTAAAGACAGTCTGTCTAAGAAGCAGGACCAAACAGTGTCCATGATATTAAAGGCAAGCTGGTATTAAGCAGGTTTCATGAATTTGGGCCAGTACCTGTTATTGCAACCCAGACTGCTCCAGCTTTGGTGAAAGACTGAAACAATATGGGCTGTCAGGTAGTACAGCATAATTTGGTCTACGTGAAGGAATTTATATGGGGCTCCATCTTGCTCCTTCAGTGATATGTTTTTCCTTTTAAGCTCTTCAGTGTCTGTTATTCATTCCTTCTGAGCAACAGACTGAGGAGCTAGCAAAAATGTTCCAATATCAACTGCCTGTTGGCAGTTTGTATGTTTGAGCTTAAGGCCAGAAAATAGTAGGTTCAAACTGGACTTGGCAATGGTTTATTTTTCTCTTTGGTAGGTGAAATGTCTCATTAACGTCTGTCTGTAGTATCTCCCACAGTTCATCATCCAGTATTGATGTCCTGCCAGACACTGGCTTCTCAGTCAATAGAGATGTGTTGAAATGACACTCAGTCACACTTTGTGTGGTTTGCTTGCCTTTCTAGAGAAGGTTCTCATTGATTTCTGATGTTGTTGTTCCTTGGGACCCCTTGTGGGACCCCCATTATGGATGTAGGCACATTCTTAATAGGCACATTCTTCACCTGTCTTCTGAGTGATTAAATTAATAGTTCCTAACTGGATTTAAAGCCTGTTTTTAAAATTACTTAATAGGCTGTCATTAGAGGGTCTAAAGGGAGGGAAGAAAGCAAATGTCAGTGTATGTTGACAATTCTAACTCCATACACTACTTCCCTTGGAAGTGCTAGTCTGCTGTTGCTGAATACAAGGGCATTTAGAAGTTAGTCACACCATGTGAAAAGCTTCGATAGTTACTTGTTGGAGTTAGATTGATTTGTCAAATCAAATAGCTTTTTTTTTTTACAAATTGTTTCAGGTGCTTTGTAAACAGTATAATACTATCAGAAATGTAACATTAAACATTGACTCTAAAGAGAAAATTAGTTCTAAACATAAAACACTACAATAGCTATTAGTGTAACAGACTTGAAAAACAGTACCAGGCTGCTTAAGTCTTTTGGAATAGATGAAATAATGATGATTTGAGTAGCTTATCAAAAAACTTGTGGACTGGACTGTCTCAAACTGGGCACAGAATATAAATTGGAAAGGGAAAGCCAGCCATTCCAAGGGGCTTCTTGGGAAGCCCCTGGAGCTGCTTCTTGCTGAGCTGCTGTGAGCTCGTTTTGGGATATGCAGGTAGGGTGTGGTTGAAGGGCTCTTAACTTGAGAAGGGCTAGAGGGTAGAGGTTGAGAAGAATAGGTCAAATACTGGATAAGTTTCAGCTGGTATTGGGACAGCCCCAAGCTGTCAACTGAAGGAGTGACCTTATATGACAAATTTTTCCTCCTTCTAGCCTTCTCACTCTCAAAATACACTGAGTATATGTCCAAGGCCAATGAATACTGGACATATTTTCAACTCTGAATTTTTTCCATGCTCTGTCCTGCTCTTCCTAATTTTTATAAACTGTTCTGTCCATAGTGTCCTATTTTACTTTGGAGTGGTAGTGATTGCCAACAGAATTAATTAAACAATGACCTGCTGCTGCTGAGTCTCCAAAGCAGTTTTGTTCAAAAGTATTTGCTTTTGTGCCCTATGCTCATACCTTCCAGACAGAGTGGCCAAACAGCCCATGCCCAGAAAGAACTGAGTGTTTTCTTTGTGATTGACTGAGCTGATTAAAAACAGTTCAGTGTTACTATCAACAGTCCAAAGAAATTGTTATTTGGGGCCTTACTTAACACTAGATAGACCTTCTGTACCAAGAATGTGAATAATTTAAAAAATCCCCAAATCCTTCATTTCTTTTCTTGAGGTTTGATTAATTTGTTTACCTTCTGTTATCTCCCAGTCAGTTATTCTATAATACTAATAAGCTTTTTGGAATCTTTTTATCTCTTCATGGAATCACACTTTAATTAAGAGGTTTTTTCCCCTGTGTAGGTCAGTGTTTGTTTTTGCTCTGTAGATACCATAGAGAAACTCAGAGAGAAGGAAGAGGGAGGGAATAGTGAAAGAAAATCTGTATAAAATAGAGCATAAAGGAGTTAAAAAAATTGAACTATAGATGTTATCTTGTGTTCCACTTTCTGGAAACTCTGTAAGAATTATCGGTACTAATTTAACTGGAATGTATTACTGTAGATATATTTTATTTTTGGCTTCTCTCCCATTCTGGTTTTCTCATACCCTTTCTTTGGCATGTGTTCAAATCATAGAACACGTTGAGTTTATTTTATTTCCTTTTAAGAACAACAAATTCTGAGTATTTGCATAAAACCATTTTGCTTAACATGTAATGTGCTCCAAGCAGGAATTACTGATTTACAGTTTTGAGCAATTTCAATTTCTCTAGCTTGCAAAGTGTCCATTTCCTACTTTAAACAGCCCAAAATATTGAAGGAAATTCCTTTAAAAAAAGTAGGTCATAAGTCCTTAAGCTGTACATTTTTCAGATGAAGTTCTGAACATTATTTTTGTGCTAAAGACTTACCTGCTGGTCTTTACTAGGCTAAAAATTTACCGTGTTCTTTTTTGAAAACTCACTGCTTAGGTTTGTTTTCATAATTTTCAGCATTATTTTGAAAGCTTGTCTGTTCCTGCTGATTGTAAGTGAACTTTTGCACCAGGACTTTGCTGCTGACCTCCAGCTGTCAGTAGGAAATTGGTGGGTGTGAGAGATTAACGATACCCTAAACATAATCTGTAGTGCTTGTGTTATTACAGGGATGCAATCACAACTCCCCATCTATGCTGGGTTCGCTTGTGGTGTCAAGCTGCTCTAAAGCAGAGAAAACCCTACCCCTTACCTCTTCATTTTAACTTCTCTCATTTCAGGGAAACCTGTGATTTGTGTATTTGACTTAATTCTGCAGGTTATAAAGTGGTGTTTTACAGTGGTGGGGGAAGAAGGGATTGAAGCTGATGGGAGGAATTCTTCCTGTTTTTGCAGACTGTGAGTCCTGTCTGGGGAGCCATTACAAACTAATATGTTAGCTTCTTAGTTTATGTTCAGAAATTAAAGCCAAAGTTGAATCTTTTTGAATCTTTCTTTTTCTTTCTTTTTTCTTTTAAATTGAAAGAGGACAAATGTTCTCAAGTTTTGCCATTCACAAATATATATATATCTAATTACAATATATGTATTTTTATATGATATATGCATATATATGAAAATATTTATCACTAAAAATTACTACTTTGCTGTAACAAGTGAGTACAGCAAAGGTTTCATGCTCTTTGCCTTTGTTTAACATTCCACTCCATATTTGCCTTAGAACCCAGAGATTCTTATAAAAGTAGTTTTTATTTGTGATTTCTTAGACTTGTAAAAAATAGTAATAAAAAATAGTTAAAATACAGTGATAAGTGTCAGAATATTCAGCAGCATATTCAGTGAACAGTGACATTCATATAAAATTCAGACTTGATTTTCTAGGAAACTAATATAATGAATTTATGGAAAAATGGGGAAAAAGTAATGTAGACTTTAGATTTTGTTGTATAGGCCACAAGGAAAAGTGAGTTTGACTCTAGTACCTGCTTCTTCTTGTGTCAAGTCTTCTTGGTTTGTCAACATGAAGAGTTTTTGGAAAAGCAGATATCAAGAGTTTAAAGTTTTGGACTGGGGATGAAGTTAGAAAGCTTTATAGCAAAGCTAAAACTGCTCTTGTCTGAGCAGTGAGTTGGATATTTTTATTTTCTAGGTGTTTGCCCCACCAGCTGTTTAAGTTTATTGCATATGTGGAGGAATATAACTCATCAATTAGATGTTTAATCAGAGAGCCTGTTCTCTTAATTGCATACATGAAGATTTTTACCATATTGCTATATCCATCTTCAGGCTCCTTCTATCCTGCTGTGCTGCTGGCTGCTGCTGCCGTGTGTTGGGTTGTGGGAGCTGTTGCAGGGAGGGGGCCTGGGTGTACCTGCCCTGGTGTGTCCCTTGCCCTGGAGGTGAATTTGGGGGCTTCCTCTTACAGCTCACACCTAGGGCTGTTCTCACTGAAGGAGGTGCCTGTTCAGTCAATTTGTGTTCATTCTGTACACAGTGGTATTCATCTTGCTGTAGTTATTTCCTGTTATTTCTGACTTGCTAACTTATTTCCCCTTTAGTTTTGAGCAAGACAAAAAAAAAAAAAAAAAAGCAATCATAAGAACCACAATACTGGTAAAAAAAAGCAGTTATAGTAGTTCAAATAAATTTAATTAATTGCAGTGAATGTTAGATTTCAGGATGTCCGCTCAGAAAGGTTTATGGTTAAACTGAAACAAGGCAATGGAGAAAACAATTCTTTAAACTTCCTATCACCAAAAACAGTTTTTCATGAGGAAATTCCAGGAACTGGAGTGCTGCTATTAGACACAAAAGATGGGCTGGGCAAGGCAAAATGTATGAAAGAAAGAAATATTCAGGAGGAAGAATAAATATTGAGAAAGATTTAGCCTAAAAATGACAGATCCTTCCTCTCTTCTGTGGCTTTTTAGAGAAAGAGAAGGTGTTTGCTTTCTGTTGGAAATTTTCTTTGAGGGGTTCTGTGGTTGCAATAATTAATTTATGGTAAAATTTCCATGAGTGTAAGTGCTTTCTAAGGATTCATCCCACCTTCAGGCAAGGTTGGTTGTTTTTTTCTTTTTTTTTCCTGTGTGCAGATGGTGCTCTTGTGTTTTGTTTGTTTTTTTTTTTTTTTTTAACTTAGCAACAACTCTGTATTTAAAGGAGACCATAAATACATTGAAGGAAAACCATAAATGAGAGAGAACTGGTAATGAGTTTGGTAGGAAAAAAAAATATTGGTTGTATTTAAAGATTGGTATTTTGTATGATTTACTATTATATGAAGCAAAAGCTTATGCTGCTTGTCAAAATAGAGTCATTTTTTTAATTTTATAGTCCATCAAGCTGAGCAAGAAAACATTCTTCAGCAAAGTGTTCCACAAACAATATGTTGGCATGCAGATTTGGACTGTTGCTGCTTCTATTGGCACAAATAGAATTTTTTGCTCACATGTAAGGGGAATTGGACTTTGGCCTCAATCAAATAAGTTTTCCAGAGTTTAAAGCACTTACAGGAAGATATAAATACCTTGCTCCCAGGCAAATGCAAAGTCTGAGAGCAGCACCCAATGATTTCTTTTACTTTAAAATACTTTTGATTTAACAAAAGATAGGAAACTATAATTTGGTTTATATTTCCTATATTTTCATTTGCAGTCCTAAAGATGAATTTTGAAAAACTGGAACAGTTTTAGCAAAGAGCTATAAGTATGATTAAAAACTTAGGGAACATCGTGGAAAAACTGAAGGAGTTCAGTTCTTGTTTAAGAAATGGTATTGAGGGGGACTTGGTTGGAGGGGGTAGTGTTACAGGGGAGGTAAAGATGTAACTGTTTTTAGAGACCAGTCTAATTCTTGTCTTAGGGTGCAAACTGTAAAGATAAGTACCCATAAAATAATGTATCTGTGATTGTGGTGATTGGAAATACTTAAAAGACAAATCTGATCTTTTTAAGTAAATGGCTAATTCATTAAAGAAGAGTTTGTGTTTTGTATTTGTTAGGAAGACAGGTTGTTTATCACTGTAATCTCTTCTGATTTTATAATCTGTGCAAATAATTATTGATGATATTTTGAAGTTGCTTTCCACCTTTTTCTGTAGAATAATAGAATTGTTCAGGTAAGTCTTGGGAATTCAGCTAGTGCAACTTCCTGCTTGGAGCAGGGCTGGTACTGAATTCAATCCAGCTTGCTTTGAGATTTGTCTGGTCAGCCTTGCAAACCTCTGAGTCCCTGTTCCAGGGACTTCCTTGGGTCAGGTGGGAGTCTGCCCAGCCCTACAGCTGCTGCTCCATGCCAGCTGATCAGTGCCTGCTTGTACTGGGGACCACAACCAGGCACGGGGTCTGGTGTAGTGAGTGCCAAGAAAATGGGATTAATCATTTCCCTTGACCTCTTACCTAAACTTCTGGTAATATAGCCCAGTACACTGCTAGGTTTCCTTGTTATTTTTATCCTGTAGCTTTTTGGGGCTTTTAGCAGTTATTTTAGACTCTTTCCTCTGGGCAGGCAATAACAAAAATATGTGGTTCTCTGTTGAGGTTTATAGGCCATAGTTTAAGAGCTATTGCTGTTATAATTTGGTCTGAATGTTCCCAAGTTGTCCAAAAAGCAAATTTTATCGAGTTAAACTTTTCTTTGAGGAAGGTATAAATGAACAGGAGAATTATCTTCTAGAAGCCTGTGGTCTTTTGTAATTTAACCATTAAATATGGAATCTGCAAGATTGGAATTATTCAGCTGTAGATAATGTGACCTGTGTTGAATAACTAAACTCTGAAATTTTGCCTACTCAGTTCTCTATCAAGCATGTTGGAAAATTCATTTAAAAGTGTGAATTGGGAAGAAAAAGGAGGAGAAACAAAGTGAAAGGTATACTAAACACTACTGCTCTTTGAGACTTGAATTTAAGGGCAACTCAAACATGACTACTTTCATGCAAGCCTCCTTTTTCAGGTGAAGGAGACATGTCTTATTAACATTTTTTCAGCAAAGTATTTTTTTGGTTCTTTAATTTAATACAAGAAACTGGTAGGATAGAGCTTGGTCTACTGCTCATGAATTTAAGGTTATCCCTAGCTCATGTTTTTCCTTCCTGAGTTAAAGATCACAGATGTCATTAGAAGCAGAGCTGGGTATAGGAGAGACTGTCAATTGGAGAGATGACTGGCAGTCAGTGGGAAGCCACAATGAAGATATTTATGAAAGCAGGCTGTGGAGAAAATGGCCTAAGACAGAAACCATGGAGGAAGAGCAGGCAGTAGGGATTTGTGTGTGTCTGGTTGGGCTTTCCCGTAGTGACCTTGCCAGACTGACACTGCTGTAGCCACCTGCTGGAGTTGGTGTTGCCAAGATTAGCATTCAGCACTGGTTCATGGACTTTAGTAGTGAAATGTAAGCTGTTTATTTGGATCTTTAAACCTCCCCAAAGCATATGGTTAGACATGGCTGACTAATTATTTTTATTGTTTAATAATTTCCTGCTCTCCTAATACCATTTCCCAATTATATTCTCCCCCTATTTACCAGCTGCAGTTTTAATACAGTCCTTGGGTTGTACCAGTGACCCTTTTACTTGGCCTACCTCCATCTTTCTGTCCTGTTTTCTGTCAGCTGTCATTGCTACAAAATAGTGTAACATTTTCTGAACTTCCAACTGCTTTTTAACAGCAGAGTTCAGGTTTGGGTTAGACTTGTTGGATCACATTTGCACGGGGCCAGGAAGAATGCCTTTTCCCCCTCCCCTTTTTTTTCCCTTTTCCATGGAAACATGGGGCTATTTATTTTTAAAACAGTCACAGAATTAGTTTGGAGAAAGAAAACTCTTTCTGCTTGGAGTTGGCCTGGGCCTCACCGCCGGGCTTGTTGCAGGCAATTGGAGATGATGTCATCCAACAACTTGCTGTGTTTTCAGTTCTGGAAGTTACTTCCTTGCACAAATTTATTGTCTGCGCATTTTGTCTCCTCCCAGCCACCTACTTCTCACATTGGCCTTGCTGCAGCTGCACTGCAGCTTCTGAGTTCTTTCCTTCCTCTTCTCTAGCACCTTTTCCTTTCTTTGTCTTTGTGGTTGGTGAGTTGCATTTTACCCCCAAAGGGACTACAATAGTAACTAAAACTCATTTAGTTCTTAGTTCGTTAGTGTTTTAAAAAAGACTAAATGAATGTCAGTGGGAGGCTAAAAAGCCCTGCCTGCATGACAGAGACATTGCAGGGGAGAATCCACTAAGTGAGTTATGTGCACATCACAATGATCATCCTGCTTCATGCCCACTGTAGAATCTACAGCTGTGAATATACAGAATGTACTCTGAAAGCTGCATCTGTCACTCAGAGGCTGGTTGAGTCTTCTCACAGATGTGTTACTGCAGGATGTTTTTGATCTTCTGACATTTTTCAGAATACTCAAAGTGGATTGGGTTACCAGGTTAGCTCTTATGGGTAGGTTTATCTCTGTGTTTCCAAACGGCTGAGTGTTTGGATGTTTATCATAAATTTTTAATGCTATTACAGGGGTAAAAAGAAAATCTAGGAACCATGAAATATCCAGTATTTTTTCTTGAGAACAAATTAAAATAAATTTTACAGTACACAGCTGTGTATTATCTGGTAGTTTGCTACTCAGGAGGGTTGGGGCACCAATATTGTTTTATCACTTGAGCTAGTGAACTGAAAGACTAGGTGAATGTTTGCAGACCAGCCTGAGAGTTGAATTTATCTATTGCATTAGGTGAATTTTTACCCCTTCCTGTTCAGAAATGTCATACAGTATTTTGATGTTTTATTGCAAGTTATAGGGGCTATTTTGCTTAAATACTCATTGACCCTATTCCCTACCTTTTGTCTTCTTTTTTTTCTTGTATGCCTCATCCCCACCAAATCTTTATATTCAGGCTTTTTTTCCTTAGGCTTTCATGCTAGAATCTTGTTTCTAGTATCTGGCACAGCTTGGTACTGGGTAGAGAAGGTATACAGAGAGCAGATTTGTAATGCTGCTTTTTAAAAAAAAAAAAAACGACTGTGAAACAAACTGATTTTGCTAGTTAAAGTTTTGAACTTAAGTCCAAATTTTCATCTTCTCTGTGAGTAGAGAGCAACTTGTGGAAGTCAGTGTGCTGTGTTATTGCTTTCCACAACTTCAGTGTGACTTGGAAGCAGTAAAACTTTTAAGTGGAATGTAGCTTCCCTGTAGCTTAGATGGCTGCTGTGAAAAACCTTGATCTGGATGTGGAGTTTGACAAAGTTACGGACATGTAAACATGGGGGTTAGTAAATACTGAGTAAACTCTTTGGATGAATCAAGCTTGGGAAGTGTGCAATACAGATTTATTTCCTGCTATCTGTGCTTTTGTTTTGTTCACTTATTCAACTGAACTGATAGCAGGATATGTTCTGTTAACACACAGCTCTCATAATTACTCTATGAATGCTTAGAAATTTAAAATGTCATGACAATTGAACATACAAGTCTGGGTTAAACCTTCAGTTATATATTACCTTCTGTAGTAGCAATATTATAAAAAAAATCCTAAATGACATGAAGACAAATATGGAGTCAGATTATAAAACTAAATTCCATATTGAGAAACTTTAGTAGTTGAACGTGTGGTGCCTTCACAAGAATGTTCAGGTTTTTTGTTTAAGACCAGTGGGGTCAATGAGAAAAATCCCAAATACTACAAGGCTGGTGGGAAACTTGAGAAGATAAGAACACCAGTCCAGTAGGAATACTGAAATTGGGCCAGCCTTTGCCCACAGTTTCTAATGAAAACGTTGCAGAAGAGGAGGAATAGTTCAAGGCAAAGCATACCTCCAATGGTAATGTCTTCCACTTTCTCAAGGGTGATGGTGGCTTGTGACTGATGTATTGGAAATAATTTTAATTTCATCTGCACCCTGCAGTGCAGTCGGTTGCTGGAGTTGCTCACATCTATGTAGTCAAGTTCAGTTTTCATCTTGTGCTGCAATAGAATCAACAAAAATGTGAGCTTGAGTCCAAGTTTATACTTTTCCTAAAGAACAGTGTGAGCTGTAGGCTGACACAGACAGAACAAAAAATAGGAGTGGAAAAAGAAGTAGATAAAGTTAGAAGAGAAGATGGTGGTCACTGTTCCAGGGGAGTGTTGGCACTGTGACTTTCAACTGGCTTGAGCCAGGATTTGTGCATCAGTCTCTGTAGAAAACATTTCCTGATATTGTAGGCAGAAGGGCTAAGGTGCCTGGAGTTGCAAAGCCCCAATTACAAAACAGAAGTTAACACACAAACATTTTGCTGCAAATTCAAAATTTAACTTAGGCTTAGGTCATTGTTCGCATGCTTATGTTACTGGCTCATGTGTAGGCTTAAGTTGTGATAAGTGCTGTGTGTAATTCAGGGTTCCTTGCTCCTTCTGACAGCTTCAGGACTCATGTGGAGCAGCCAGTTGCTATATATAACTTGGTTCCTGTAATTCCTAACTGCTTTGGATACTGTGCTATCAAGATGCTATTTTTATGTTTGACTTATTTTTCTATAAGGTGGTAATGATTCATCCTCCATCAATAACCTGTTTTTAAAATCCTCCTTTTTAATAAAATATTCTTAATGATTAAAGTGTTTTTCTTCAGTCTGAAAAAAAATATTTGTTTCATCCACTTATTTTATCTTTTCTGTTTATAGGAGAGGTCTTCTCACAATATACATGGCTAATCAAGTAAGTAGTCCTTTATTTCAATGAAGAATAAAAACATGTAAGATCCATGGGAAATGTCTTGTTTAAAGTTGATAGATGCTGGGATTCATTGCATTTTTTAAATTGTTGCAGGGTTTTTCTTTAAGAATTATGCATAATTAGATAAAACTCCCTTAAGAGCAAATTGTGATCAGAGGTCTTTCAGAAGTAGCTGTAAAGCAGAGGCTGAAATGTGGTTCATTGTACTATATTCAAAGTTTTGTGTATTGTAGCCCCAAGAAGATGGTAATTTTGTATTTCTCTTCCATGATAGAATGGCATCTGGTACTTAAATGATCATTATTTTGCAGATGAGAAATCCAACACCATATACTTCAGTTTTGCAATTAATAATTTCACAACTTGTGTCAGTTGTACATGCAAACATTTTTACCACGTGATTGTATCAATTTAAATCTTGAGCCGTATTTCTTTTACTCTCCAAATAAATAACATTTATCTAAATGATACTTTGTGCATTAACTTTTTCCAAATATAAAATGCTTCTGTTACTTGAACATACTCCTTTAGGAAAGATCTTGCTTTGCCAAAGGAATTACATCAAGTTTTTGTACAGTTTGAGTTGCATAAATAGTCACAGAAACTACAAAAAAAGAAAATAAGAATTGTGTTCAGACTGCTGAGAGAGTTTGCTGGGGCCTCGGTAGAGCTGTGCATGAGTTGAACTCTGATGGTGATGATAAGATTAATGACTAAAAGGGGTGAGACAAAGGCAATATATCATAGTACAGATTAGGGTGATAAAATTAATAGGTTCTCTTCTGTCCTTGTACAATCATTGTTGATGACTTGTAATTCTGAGTATTTTGTGGGGGCAGAGCTTTTGGAAGGAGCTGATATCATGACATGTGTTAGCAGGTAAATATCCTGGAAAGTCCCTTTATGCATTTACCAAACCCATTATATAGTTCTCTCTCAAACTCTGGTGCTTAACCATTTCTTTTAGGCAGAAATTTTTTCTTGGGTTATTCTGTATTCATAGACTCTGTCTTTGCGGACAGACTCGTGAGGGCAACTAACAGACTCCAGAAGAGAAGAAATTAATTTTTGCTTTTCACTTTATTATTGTTGAAGTACCACTGTAACTTTTATAGCTTCCTGATTTGTATGACTCATACTCTGTCCTTTAGGATTCCTTTTCTTTATGAAGTTTTTTAAACTAATTTTAAAAGGTGACAAATTCTCCTTTTGAAATTCAATTACTTAGCTGTTCAGAGTCCCAATAATGCATGGGAACAAGGTTTTACTCCTGCAAGGAGATCTTCACCTTGGAAGTTTTCCTTGAATTCAGAAGGGCACTGTGTAGAAACTCCTCATTCAGGGAACAGTGGTTATAAGGATGGTGGTATTTAATTGAACATACTCCTTTGGAATAGACTTTCCAAGAGAAGGGGGTAATAGGTGTGCTTAAATAGCAGCACCTCTGAGTATCAAGATTCTGAGGAAGCTGTCATTGTGTTCATGGCTCTCAGGATGAAGGACCACGCAGGTCACCTGGTATTGGACAGAGCTGTAAGGGAAAGTCAAGCTTTGGAGTTACATTTTATATATACCATTTGGCATGGATATTCTCTTCAGCACAAGGGCTTATTTTAGTCACAAATCTTTGGTGAAGCCAGAGCTGCCAGGGTTTGCTCTGTAAACTCGTGATCGTGTGACACCTTGTTAGCAAGCCCTGTAATCACAGTAAATGTTTCCCTGTTTGTGGTGCTTATCTTTGGCCTAGAACTTTGTATGCTTTTATAAGATTCACTTATAAAGTTACTAAGCCTTTAAAAGATTTATGTCCATTAGCTTTGGATTGCAGCATGTCCCATTTTGAAAGCTGTCACATTTTAATCATTAGTGATGGCAGATAGATTGTGAAATTAGCCTGCATTTATTGCATTCTGTAAAACTCGTGTCAGGACCTGTTAAGATGTTAAGGGAACTAAATGTATTCCTTTGTTTTGTTTCATGTTTTGCTACACTGGGTTTTGCAGCATGAGCAATAATAATTAAAGCTTTTTTTTGTGATTCTTCATGTGTGCCTTTGCCCAGGTAGGCAGGAGGTAACTGTAATTACTGTTGGTTATTTTAAGTGATTATCATGACTGCTGCACTGAATTTTTATAGCCAGATTAGGGCTTTTAAATCAGAAAATTTAAGTCCTCTTGTCCATTTGGCAGCATGTGACAATTTGTCCTCAGAGATGAATTTACGTAGTGGAAAGGTGTGTTAAATCGTTATGCAGGCTTGCTGTTTTTCATTTCAGTGAGTTAAATTCAGTAGAACATGAAAGGCAGTGGGGTCTTAGGACTCTTGTTCTAAATGTGACATTTTTATTGTTTTTTTTAATCTGGAGCTACTAGAAACTTGTGAATGGAAACATGCGAATAAGTGTCCTGGTTAATTTTAAATAAGTCAGTGATTATAGATTTATGTGAACCTGAACTCCCTAGCTGCATTTCCTTGCTGCTTACATGTTAACATGACAGATTAAAAATAAGATGTTTCAGCTATATATGCTCTATGGATAAATAGAATAAAAGTGTTTTTTCTCAGACTAGCTTGCTGCTAAATTGAAGCTATATAAGAATGTACTTGAGGATTTGGATTTTCTTTTTTGTTTTTTTTTGAGATAGTAATTAGAAATAAGCATGGGACTGAAGCATTTGTAGCTTTAATTTTAATGTGCAGAGTCTAAAATCAACTTCTTAACTTCTCACTGGAAGTCATTTGGAGTTTTTAGAACTAAATAAGTACATATAAGTCCTAACATTGCTTAACATGTGGGTTTGAGACCTAAAGTTTCTGTAATAGTCCAGAACAGAGAAGTGGTAATAAGTGCTGTGGACACACAGAGCCATGGAGCTTTCAAATTCTATTTTGGATTGCATGTGTTAAAGTCACAAAATTTCTAGGATCATAAGAGATGCATTGATAGTGAACATATAAGATGATCCTTCATGGATAATTTGAGATCAAAAGGAACCCCAAGATTCCAGCAAAAGGTGAAAAGTGAAATGTAATCTTTCAGTTATTTTTATCTGGAACAGTAGATGATATTAATGACTGTCCATGAAGACGACCTATAGCTCTTATGTTTCCAGACACTTGGGGCATACTTTGTTGTGAACAGCTCAACAGTTGAGTTATTGCTTTTACATTGAAGAAACTGTGTCTTTGTGTTAGGGTTTGGCTTTTCTAGTGTTGAAAATAAAACAAACAAAGGCTGCCTTCAAAATGCAGGATAGGAAGAGACTAATCTGAACTAGGACTGACTTGATATCAAGCTTCTTTGAGAAACAAAACTTGAGGAAAATTGCTGTTGTCATTGATATGCTACACCAGAGAGGAGGCAGTTATCCTAGCATGTGCTGAGCTGCCTGCTATGTTTGAAATTCAAACTGTGCATCACTACATCAAAGTCTTTATTCATTCTCTACTAGGACTTCTGGTGTATGGTGGGCTGCTTACAGAACTGGAAATGTTAATAAGAGGCTCTTGAGGGTCATGGATTAAATGATATAAAGCTTTTGCACAAGGTGAAGCAGCAGGATGCAAAAGGCAGAGTGGTGCTGTTGAGGGCTGTTTCTTGAGAGCAATGGGAGGAAGAAGCATAGGGGCATGTCCCAGCCATAGAGAAAACGTTAAAAACATTACTGGGTGGAAAGCTATAAAGCTTAAAAGTAAGATAAGAAAGATATGAAGAAAGGAAGTGAAGTAGAGAAGCACAGTCTACAAGTAAAACCCAAAAATTTATTGAGGCAAGAGACATGGAGCTGGATTGACATAATGGGAGTTGGTGTATGGGAGTGTTAGAGGTAAAACAAGTGGAAAAAGATGAGAAAATGTAGAGTTTATTCTAGTTAAAGCAGAGATCAGGTGATAAAAAAATGATGAGTTTGCCATGAAAGGATTGGATTAATTAATTAATTATAATTAAGAAAATTTTAAGAAGAGACCAGGAAGAGAGACACAGAGAGATGATATTGTTGGTGTCCTGGAAATGGAAGGGGGAAATTGTCAGCAATTGCATCTAGACAGAGTTTATAGAGAAATCAGAGGATGCTGAATCTAATTTATTCCTGTGCTGATGTTGGGTCATCAGTGCATCTGCTGTTTATGAAATACTGTGCTCAGATCCTCATACACAGAGGAAGAGATACTATTTAGACAAGTATGGAATGAGTTGATTGGTGGCATTCCAGTGTGTGATGCTCTGCTTCTGTATATGATAAAGTAACACAGCTGAGCAGAGTTTTTTTCTGTTTTAAAGTAGTCCAAGCAGTTTCACAGTTGACTTGTTTTTCAGTTGCATAAAATGACTAAATCTGGGTTCATTTTGGCTGTATCATTGTTTATTCCAGCTAGTCAAGTGTGAAGGTTGCATGTAAGTTGCGCTCTTAAAGCTTGAACTATTTGGTCTAGGAGCGTGCAAAAATGCTGAAACACTGACTCAAAAATAAATCCCTCAGGATCTAATGGAGAAATGAGTATCCATTGGTCTTCAGTCAACTTTAATTCCAGATATTTGTATGGTTTTTTTACAGGGTGGAAGTCATAGTGATTCAAAATACCACAAAATTTTCATGCTGTGTAATATTTTAGAAAACCTCAAAGCTATTAGCCTAATTTTAGCTATCTATCTACACAGAGAGCCAAGTAGATACCAAGCTTGACAGAGATATGGCACAATTTAGGACATGGTTCAAATGTTTGAGGCCAAGAGCCCTCCAATATACCTTTCCATATGCAATAAATTTGTAATTGTTTCATGCCTTTTGAGGGTGATAAGTGAATGGATGAAAGAAAGAGGAATGAGCCTTGCTGTGGCAAGAAAATAAACAACAATAAACACTTTTAATCTGTGATTTTGCTGATCCTGTAGTTTTAATTTTTTGCTAAAGGCAAACTGGTGGTATTGTAAAGGAAGGTACTTGCATGTGAGAAATGCTCTAACACTGAGCATTCCGAAGTGATTTTTCTTACCAGCTTATCAAATGCTTTCTGTACAAAACTGATGATGTATCTGAGTTGTTACAGATGTCTCAAGAAATACCTTGTGCCAGTTACAATTAAATGAGGGAAGATACTATGAATAATGTAGGTTGAAGGGTGTTTTTGTTTTGTGGAATTTTTACAGTAATGTGCAATCATTTGTCATTAATATAACTTGCAACTCAGAGAAATTATCACCCAGTGCTGCTGCATGCTATAAAACATTGTGTACCAATTCAAAAATATCCTTTAAGATGAAAAAAAGAACATTGTCACTTCTTTGTTTGTAACTCTGTGAAGTAACAGCTATTTAACACATCTTATTTGTTTCAGCAAAGCATTTTCTTAGGCTACACTGTTTATTCATCATAGCACAGGAAAATGTTTTCTGTTTGAACTTACTGAACTGACATTTCATAAACGGGACTAGCTGCCACCTTTTTTTCTCCATTGGTAAGTTTCATCTTAGTCAAAACATGGAGGGAATCCAAAATGACAAAGGACAGGTGGATTTAAATTTTCTAAATGCACGTTTTAAATGTTTTGAACCTCTTAGTTGTAGTAAAATGAATTTGACCAGTCCTGCCTTGTCTTTTTAGATAATTGAAATTTTGTTGTGTGCTTTCATGTAATCCTTAGTACTAACATTGTACAAGGTCTGCCAGGATGAAAGACTTTAGCTATTCTTTTAGCATATTACCCAGATAGAAATTAATGTTTTTTAAAATTTTTTCTAACATCTCAGAAGTAATCTCCATAACTGGAAGTGCATCAAGTAAATGCTTGAGACACTTGTCTTCCAGGATTGCTTTGTCAACTGTTTTCTGTACCCCTCTTCTGGGGTGACAGTGGCTTTGATTACATCAGCAGCTGTCAGGAAACAGGTATTTATTGTCTGATGATGTCCAGATTCCCTGTTCATTCCTTGTATTGTCACCTTTTAAGCTGATAGTGTGCTAGTTAAGGTAAAACCATTGCTTAGTTCCTTCTTTCATACAAAAAAGCCTTAAGTACTGAGCTACTTTTGTTTTGTTAGAATAGTTAAGTGGTCTTATAAGTTACTGTTGGAATAGCAGAAGTACTTTGATATTTGGTTTAGATTGGATACTAGGAAAAATTTCTGCACCAAAAGGGTTGTCAAGCACTGGAACAGGCTGCCCAGGAATGTGGTGGAGTCACCAAGCTTGGAGGGGGGCATGTACATGGCACTTGGGGACATGCTTTACTGGCGGACTTGGCAATGCTGGGTTAGTGGTCAGAGCTGATAATCTTAAGGCTCTTTCGCAGCCTTAACAATTCTGTGATTCTGTGAAAATTGGAAAGCTCAGAGGGAAAGGTTTTCCTTCTTGGAAACTGTTAAACTGAAGCTCAGGATTTTAAAGCCTTGTGGAGGGCAAAGCCCCATTTTGGGACAGTGTTCTCAAGCATGTCCTGATTCTCGTAGGGAAGCATCCACCACTGAGTCATTGCTGCCTGGGTGAGGGAAGAGCAAAAAGGACATAATTTAGTCCTGACTGGAAAGAAGTGTGAAGTACTCACTTGTGGCAGAATTTCTGGTTTTGCATGGACAAACTCTCTCACGTGATGTCTTGCCATTTGCTGTAGTTGGTAATTTTTCTAGTTCTGTCACAAGTTAAGCCTTTAATTTTAGTGCCAACAAGAAACCAACTCTTGTCAGGTATCAATTTAGACATTGAAATCAACTCAGTAGTGTTTTCCCTGGGACTATAGTTCTAATATAACACATTTCAAGTTTGAAGCTCAACAGAGAGTCCTGGATCCTTGCTTCTAATAGCGGCATTTTTACAACTGTTTTGGCCCACATTGTAGCATGGGATTTTGTCAAGACTTGATTGCTTCTTCTTCTGTCAGGTCATGTGATGTTCCTTGGGAAATCCTGCCTCCTGTTGTGGGATGGCTTTTTTCTCCTATTTTGTCATCTGGGTTTAGGAGGAGAGAATCTTCAGTGGCTTCTCCTTCATTACTGCCTGGATCTTAGTGGAAAAATAAGGTAGAAAACAAAGAGCTCACATCTTTCCCATTTCATGGAAGGCATGCTCAGATGGAGCTCATGCAAAGTTTGTTCTTCAAACACGGCCTTCACCTTTGTGCTGCCTCATAGTTTAAAACCAGAAGGAGCCAGCCCTGTGTTCTTAGAGTGACACTTGGGATATGGCTGGTGTCACAGCATGAACAGTCAGGCATCACGGATGCACTTGGTGACAGTGACAGTAATCTGGCTTATGAAACCCAGGAACAAGAACCAAGATCAATGGATTTTTATCCTTTAGATTTTAAAGGTCAAATCTCATAAAAGAAAACTAATAATGTTAGTTTACACTTGAAGACATTGTGCTGGAATGAGAAATAGGATTTGTTTTTTTCATGTAATTTCAGTAGGCAAACCTTAATGCTCTATAAATGGTAACAAAATATAGCCTTCTTGGACACTTGATGGCACTTACATTACGAAGTTCTCTTTCAGGAACATCTCAAAGGAAGAAAATAAAGCCTAATGAAACAGGATTTACAGAGTCAAAGATCTAGAATAACTACAATATACTGGTCATAGATATATATAGAATAGAATATACTATTCTAGCATAACTAGAATATACTGGTCACTCATTCCGGTCTCTTTTTCCTTTGACAGGTTGAATTGAGAGTTGAGAACAAACTTTTATTAATTTTAAGTTCTTACTTATTTAGTAATGGTTCTTATTTGCTGTATATCTAGTTATGTATAGGCATGTGTCTGCAGGAACAAAAACTATCCAGCCAAGAAATGATTAAAACTATGCCCAGTTTTGGATAAGAATCTAGAAAAGAAAGCTTGATTTTTCTTCCAGAAGACTTGCAACTGTTCTTTAACTTTGAGACAAAAGCAGAAAAGTATAACATTCTCTCAGCATCCTTGAGGTACAGAATAGTTCAAGAATTGCCAGTTGTATACTGGGGTGGTAAAGGCAGTATAAATGTAGTAGAAGCAAAAAGCCAAACTTTGAATTAAGATGTCAATAAAGTTACTATAGACTACTTGAAGTGTACAGAGTTTTCTGAGAAGTTTGGAGGAATATGGACATTATTCCCAAGAAATGGGTGCTTTTTGTTGCTTGACATTTATGTTCAGATTTATTTCATAGGCACCTAAACAGAAGAAAAATTTTACCCTTTCATGGAATGATTGAGTTTATTGTGGTGAATGTGCAGGGAAGTGTATTGTAAGATCAACATTTCCAAACTCCCTGCTTAGAAATTAAATGCAGATGTTTTCAAAGAATCAAAGACTTGGACATGCTTTATTCTAGTCGACAAATACTCAAGACACTTTCCAAAAATTTTATTCTGGAATTCAGAATTAGATGCCATAAATGGGTAAGCTATATACTTTACACATATCATGTTCTGTGGGATATGCAGCTTGGCAACTGAAACAGGCACTATTGAAATAAATTGCTACTTTTAAATATAAACATTACATAGAATTCACATGAGGAGGGAAATAAGCTGAAGTCTTTCTTTTGAATAGTGCATAATGTAGTCTAATTTGATTAACAGAATGCTTTACATAATTAAATTATGGGTAATCATGGCACTCAGTGATGATTTCAATAGGTTGAAACTTAAGGTCATTGTCACTGCCCCCACCCTAAATCTAAAAAAGGCAGGTTTTAAAATTAGGAGTCATGTGAACTTTAACATTGCTGATGTCTTCACTTTTAAGTAATACTGTAATAAAGTTAGATCCTGGCAGCTGGCATTCTTGTGGATTGACATGGCTAATTGGCTTTGGCATCTTAGCCTCAGGAAACCTCATCCATCAATTCAGAGCAGGACTTTTGGCGAGAGTCAGAGAAAACATTTAATACTTTGTCTCTTGCTTTCTGTGCAAAGCTGCTTTGCATTTTGAGCTTTCCTGTGTGTCTCATTAGAAGCTCAATGTAATACTTATCATTATGCTCCTTTAACATGATCTTCTATAAGGAATAGCTATTCCTTATAGAAGATCATGTTAAAGGAGCATAATGACTTTCTAGAATTGGTGAAAGTGTCAATATTACAATTCAGTTTTGAGACTTACCTCTCAGCCACAGCTGATAGCTTATGCTGAATTTCCTATAAGAAGTATACCAGTTAAAGAAAAGTAGTTGACTTTTATGGTTAACTCCTTGCTAGTCAGTAGTGGAGTTGAAAATAATGGGTAGCTTCAGATTCTGAAGAGCTCCAGACACCCATCTGTAGTGCATGTAGCATTTCTGATTATAAGAATTGCTGTTGCAGTGATTTGATAGAGGAGAAAAATGGCCCAAGAGAGAATTTAAGACTTCCCAGCAGGGCAAATCCAAGTTTCAAGATGGTTGAGGATTTTCCTGGTGGGAGGAAAGAGTTTTCAGAGGTCTTTCAGTAAAAGCTTGTGAGAGCAAGAATCTCCTGTTTTTTCTATTTCACGACAATCTTAGCAGTCTTCCCTTCTCTCAGATCTTCACGCCGTCAGGCAGCCCTCTTATCTTCCCCAAGCCTTTGAAAACACCTTTTTCCAGCTTCAGTCCCTGTTACCTGGCAATTTCTGCTGCCCTGTCGTGCTTCTAAGTTTGTGAGGTTTGGGATGAAGGGCACCTGGCCCTGCTCTGGGGGAAGTGAGGTGAAGATGCAATCAGGGGACTGAAAAAGTTGGGACCTTAAGCAAAAGGAATGTTTTTTTATTCTGTATGTAGTGAGGTGTAGATACAGAAACTTCTTTGGAAGGGAGGGATTTTTTCCACTTCCAGCAGTATTTCCCATTTGCATCTCCATCTGCTTCAGAACAATGCTCAGGGTCCTGGTGCAGCTGCAGGAGGGCATGCTCTGAGTGTTCAGTGAAGCAGGTGAAATGCTGCTGCAGGTTTGTCACTCCTGTGCTACCCCAAACCCTGGAGTCCTCTGCTAAAGCTTGAAAATGAAAATAGTCCATTGGAGTGAGGCATGGCAAGAGTGTGCTTGAGGCAGAAGATTATCAATGTCTCTACTTTGTCCAGTGCTGAGCTCAGGCATGAAGAATAGAGAAAAAGTTCTTGAGCTGGGTTCTCTGCAAGCTGCTGATGGAGAACAGTTCTGGGGAGCAGTTGTAAGGACCTTGTGTCAGATACCAGATTTACCAAGAACACACTAAACTTTGTTTGGTTCCCCCTTGTTGGAGCACAAAGGAAATGGGGTAAAGGTTTTTTTGCATAGTCAAAGATGCAGAAGTCAGTGGATCAGCATAGCTGCTAACTGGGTGCATTTGATGAATCTGTAAACATCCACTTTGTCTCTCTACTGTATTCTAAAAAAATTTTAATGTATAGAATTGTGGAATCTTTATTTTTTTGAGGTTTTGGCAGTCCTACTTAAAATCATTGAGTTATTGTGTTGATGGTAGTTGTTGACAAGCTGCTTCTTTATGGCTTCTCAGATGCTTCAGGTATTATGAAAACTAGTCATGGAGTACAGATTTCATTTTGTAGAAGAGGAAATCTTCAATTCTGTTTTCAAAATACGCAGAATGAAGGTGTTTCTAAGAGGACAAAAGTTTGCAAAGTTTAAGTTTATTCTGCTGGTTTTTGATTTGACTTTTTTTTTAAACACAGTGTTAATCTTGCCATAGAGCTGGCCAGTGGAATGAGCAGACATTCTTTCTGATTAACTGCATATTACATTTAACTATTATTTTCTGTGCTCCATATGTTTCAGTTGAAATTAAATCCTTCATGTTTTAATTGCCTATATCCATTTATAGTATATTAGTGCCAGTTCTAGTCTGATACTGTTCCTGACATCATTTATAGGATGATAATTAAACAGGGCAGCAGTTTCAGCCCAGAAATCATTCTGCTCCTTTTGAAATGCTAAGCTGTCAAAATAAAAGTCAATTGTGCATTTGCATTCCTTAAATAGAGTTCCACAGAAAGTTTTGGAGCAAAACCAGTTTGGTCTAAAAATTATAATCATTATAACCAAAAATTATAACTTTTTTTCCCTTACAAAAATGAGTTGTTTTCAAAAATATTGCAGTTACTTTCTCAGTTTTAATGGTTTCTGTGATGCAAAACAAAATCTATACCTTTGCACATACAGTCTAAAATAATGTTCTTTTTTTCACTCCCACATGTTAAAATATTTCTGTATTAAAAAATATTCCTCATGCTATGTATAAAATGGTTTTAAAAGTCTTTTTGTGAAAGAGTAAATGTTTTTGCTTATGTTTATAGTAGAATGGATGTGCTGGTGTATGGCAAATGTTAACAGTGGCTGCTGAAGTTCTTTACATGATGCTGATACATGGATTTTTTAACAGTGCTGAGACTAAGTTTTTTAATTGTCTAAACAGTCAGTGGTTTGGCATTCAGGGGGAGGTGGTTCATTTGAAATCTTGTCTCTGTGATATGCTCCTTATGCCTCTAATAAGGTTAGAAAAGTGGAGGAGGACAGCTTCTAGCACAGCTTGTAAATGTCAGTCTGGATGGAAGACAGGTCAGCTTGAAAACTATATTGGTGTTGGAAAATGAAAGGAAAAAATCCTTCCTTGAAGCTGAGCTCTAACGAGGAAACATTGGTAAAGAAAATGTACAATTTCTTGGTATAGCAGAAGGAAGTAATTCTCAAGTACTAATCTACATCTGTTAAATGTGAGGAAAGAAAGAGTAAGATTTATTTTCTCTACATCTAAATCTGACTGGTTTTCCTAAGGCAGATTTTTGTTTTGGTTTGAGTCCTGCTCAGGTGTGAAACTTGCTTAGTGTCCTGTCTTTTAAGACTGTTCTGTCTTTGGAAGACAAACTGACTTTTATAGTATTTTTAAAGGAAATTCCAGCAATGAGTGTGACATTAGAATCTTTTCTGAATCTGCTCCTCTCTCTTTTCTACCCTTTCCACACAACTGATCAGTAAATCAGACCATTAGTGACTATGGAAGTAACAATAGTGCATCAGTTACTGTATCTTACAACAGTATTCTGCTGAATGTGGTTATTTCTGAGGAACTGCATCATTTGACATTCATCTCATGTGGTCACTTCCATGTGAACTATTAATGTTTTTGTAATGTGAGCTGTGTGATTCTTTAAGGAGTTTTTTCCTAGTTCAGTAACTCTTCTCTCTCTGCTCAGATGCAATGAGGTGCCTCAATAGCTGCTGCTCTCAAATCTCAAGAACTGCAGGGGATTTTTGCAGACTCGATTGGAATAAGTCTGGAAATGGAAATTCCTTGTTCAGTGTTTCTAGGGAGAAGAATGATCTGAAGTAGGAATAAGAAAGAGGGGCTCAATGCCATATATTTAAGAAAATAAGTTTGTCACCTTTAATACCTGGCTTATGTTGACAGAACATTCAATAAACTGGCACATATGCCAGTGTTTCAAGTGTTTCTGAATTTTGTAAAGTATGCCTACTGTAGTTTGGGTTAAAAAATGTAGACATAGTTTTCAGTAAGATGTGTTAGATTTAAAATTCGTAGAAAGTAAATAACTTCTTAAAGGTGTCCTGAATTTGCTTAACGCTCCTCCAAAATCAAGCTTAGTAATTGTCACATTTGAATATTTTGAAGTGTAAATTATTGTACTATTTTCCAATTGTAAATTTCTTAATCTTGAGAAGTTGTTTTTGTTTATGTAAAATCATCTGTGTCAGTAACCTTGAATAAAGTAACTGTTGGCTTCACTCTTACACAAATGTGCTGGTACAGTTTCTGAGACAAAATTCTATTTGGAACATTTAACTTCAATAATTTGATGTATTTTGCAGATCACTATGTAGAATAAAAGATCTTTAAATATCAGTCATATTACAAAAATTTTCAAAGAGTGGATTATACAGTTGGATTGGAAATACTTCTTATATGTGTAAACTCATGCTTACACTAGCTACTTATAGATATTTCATAAACAATTGTTTTTGTTTTGAATATTTGAAAATTTTAAATTCTTCAGATGCTTGTATAGGAATTTTTTTGTTTAAGAAGTATAAAAATCTTCCCTGCTTCCTGACACACACACACGGATGCATGCATCCATGCAGATACTGTCTTTGTCTCCATTTTTCTCTTTGTTTTTATTAACCAGGATGAACTTTACAAATTATGATCGTTGTCCTCTGTAAAAATATAAGGTTGGTTTTGGTCACAACATTTTTTTTCACACACTGCAATTCTCTGCTGTGCAAGAAATTATTTTTTTGAATAACCCTTTCACTTTACATTTAAACCCTGATGTTCATCATGTCTCTTACTTATTCCTGGCCTAATTAATACTGCTGGGAGCTGAACCATGTTCCTGAGCACGTTAAGCTGTTCAAATTGGCCCCTTGAGTCTTGAGCCAGGACTCTGGCACACAATATCAACCATTTTGTGTTGAAGTGGATACACTGAACTTGAATATGAGCGTTGTTTGCTAATGCTTGCAAATCACAGTAAGTCAGTGGCCTTAGGCAAAGCAAGATGTATTGGGAATTCACTGATATAAATAAGCTTGCTGGTCTTTGCCATGGTCATAAATAATGAAGCTCTTGGATCCCTTGCTCCTCTCCCCAAAAGAAAGTCTGTATAGGTTTTCTACTGGATTTCCTGATTTATTGTTTGTATGGCATTTATGAATCTGAGTGAACCAGAAGTTGAAGACGTTTCTGCTTTGACAAATTTTAGAGTAAGGCCTCTCACTGATTTGTTAGGAAAGCTTTGCTAATGAACAAAAATATGTAATTTTTCTCTCAGAATTCTGGCTTCTCTGCAAAGTAGCCTGCGTATTGTGTGTGTAGAGACTCACAGAATGTGTGTCAAGCTGGAAGGATTATATTTGGAACTTTACTGAATGGAGTTACTGCAGTCTGTACTTCAGTAGTTCAAACTGAAGTCAAATTGATTTGTGTTAAATAGTATTCACTCATGTGAGTGAGGGTGGAAGGAAGCTGCAGTCACAGGTCAGGGATATGGAAAACCTTAAACCTGTTCAGTGAATTGAAAATGAAAAAGCTGGTGTAAGCAGTAGTAGAAGACTCAGCTACAGGAATTTTACCACTAGGTTAAGAGGAAGGGCCAGCATAACAGTCTGTCAATGAGCATTATGACCTTCAGCAAAAGTAGGTGATGGATTACTTGAGACTTACTGAAAGCATAAGATCAAACAAACTGTTAGGCACTAAAATGAAGAAAATTAGTTGGTGTTTTGCAATATCCTAAGAAACAAAACCTGTAGTTGATGTTCACGTTTGTATTTTTAACATATTTTTTCAGTTCATGGGTCATCTTGTGTGCAAAATCAACAGATTAATCAACAGAATACTCTCAGTTGGAGGAGACCCACAAGGATGAGTCCAACCTTAAGTGAATGGCCCATACAGGAATTGAACCCACAGCCCTGATGTTACTAAATTAGGGGTGTGTTCTGACCAGCTGAGCTCATTGTACATCTGGGTCTCACACTATGGGCATTTCCAAATTAAGTCATAAGACCAAGTATATATTTTTTTGGCTGTAGTACAGATGTGATTCTTTTCACTTTTTCAACCTGCCAAATCTTCTGCACGGACTTCAATGCACTGTACCTGAAGTATTTGCAAATGTAATAATTTTCCACTGGTCTTTGGTCACTTTTGTCTTGTACTGAGTGGCTTACTATTTATGTTATAGCACTGTTCAAATAATTACTTTAGATTTAGACTTGTAATTTCAAATGCAGAGAATTAATTAATCTGTTACTTTACTGATTGCTTACGTGTTGCTCAAATAAGAGAAGTCAGATAAAACATGACGTCTCCCTAATTAGAGATCTCTTTTTGTTAATGAAAGCAAGTTTGCAGAGTATATTTGCATTACCTATAAAAGTCATTAAACCTTTATGTTTACAGGTCTCTTGAACAGGTGATTTGGAGGAAAAATACTTGGCAGGTTTAGTAATAGTGGTAATACTGAATTTTGAGGGCAGAAAAAAATGTGATCAGGAGCTCCTGGAATATTTTTAAATATTCACCCAATATGTATTAGATTAATAAAATAATGAGAGGAAGTTCATCTCACTAAAACACATTAACTCTGACAGTTTCTGTGCCATTTTCTTTTCTCATGAAGCATTTTTAGCCTGGCTATTGAAATTAGATTGATGAATGTTTAGATCATGACACATGATCATCCTTGAGATCAATGTTCAAGTCTTAAATAGCAACTTAATTGCTTACAACCAGATGCAAACTGGTGTAAATATATTCTGAGATTACAGACAATGCTGTAAGAGGTAAGGCTACAAGGAGTGAAGGTGAGCTGTTGTTCTGTGCAAGTTGTCACATTAAAGTTGGTAGTTGACTCCTTTTGATGCTGGATTGGCAAGCAGTGGCATAGGTGACAGAAAAACAAAAACAAGCAGAACCAGATTCCTATGAACTTTCCAATGTATTATGTAATGGTTAAAGAAGAAAATGGAAGCTAAGACTAAGGGAAAAGTACACTTTGTATGCTTGTCTCAAAAATGTGGGGCTTTTAGTTAAAATAACAGCATTTAGGAATTTTTAGTATGGATAGATTTTCTTTTCATAAAGCAATCTAGAAAGTTTAAAGACTCGTAAGATGTATCTTCAGAAGAAAACTGGAAAAAAAGGTTGGTCCGAAAAAGGAGAGTAATTAACCCCTTGGTAAGAGAATGCCAAGATTGCTTGGTTAAAGAATTGATAAAATATTCCTGTTGTACAGGTAGAAAACAAATACAGAGAAATTGTGTATATTTTTATGATGTATATATTTTTATGATGAACTTAGAAGAAGATGAACTTAGAACAGAATTTTGTGTTTTTAAAATTTCTTTATATTGATAATTTTCAGGCATCCATGTTCACCAACTCCATTTTTAGTTCTTTAAATTCAGCCACAGAATTTCAGATTGGCACTGCAAAAATGAGGATCATGCAAACAGGGCCAAACAATAAGTAATGGGGAAGAGCACCTATTGTCATTGTCATAAGCACTCTGGGAAAGAGGAAACTGAGAAGATAAGTTTTTGCTATTTATAGTTTGTCCAAGATTGTAAAAATGAGAGCTGGTTCTAAAGCCTTGTAACACTGTGCCACTGATGAAGTGGCAGTAATGCGGTGCATGTGAGGAGAAAACTCTTCTTTTATATATATATGTGTATTCCATATATGGAATATGATTCTTCAGTCAGACAGGAAGTCAAAAATATGAGGAAAATGTCAGTTCCACATTTTGTAGCTATTAAACACCCCCATTTTCCCTACTCCCTTCCATTTAATATTTTGGATGACTGGGAAAGGAGTAGAGGATAAAACTGAAAAGTCATTATCATGCCACTATGTAAATCATGGGTGTGCTGACAGGTTTACTGCTGTCTGCAGTTCTGGTCCTCTTTAAAGTGTAATAGAAGTAGAGAAAGTACCTCGTGGAAAAATAAAGATGCAAAGGTGTTGAAGAACATGTGTAAGTGGAGGAGCTAAGTTCAGTTAACTTAGCCTGGGGGAGAATGAGTAGGAGACAAGAAATGTAAAATTGTGTTTGTATGGAGAGGGGGAATGGTAATGAATTATTTACTTGTAATATGGGAATGGAGGGATGCCAAAGAAAACTGTTAGCAGTTCAAAACAAACTGATGCACACAGATGCGAAGCTACACGAGACAATTAGGAAGCCAAAAGCTTTCTTGTGGGCTGCAGGAGAAATTGTGGGAAAAATAATTCATTAGGGCAATCACATGTGGCAATCCTATATGTTGTTTTGGCAGCTGTGCCCTGGAATTTCCTTCACTGTATGGCGGGGAAGGTATTTTTCAGGCACTTGTTGCTGGTGGTTTTTCAAAACCAGGAATTGTGCTAGCTGTCCTGTGGATCTCTTCTTTGTGGACCTGTGCTGTGGGATCTAATGGAGATATTTCTCCTTTGGCCTGTGGAGTGGGAATTCAAAGGCTTTGTACACCTACATCTGGCAAGGCAGGTCTTGCACCTCCTCAGGCCAGTTCAGTTCCAACAGCAGTAAGGCATTTTGCCATTTGTGTAAAGCTGGGGAATGATTTCCACAGTTAGTGGGGTGACCTACTGGACTTCTAGGAGTCCTATGCAGAGCTTGCTGAAGCACATCCCTCCCCTTCCCATTGCCTCTTGGTGTTTTGGCTCTTAACTGTGTATTTATTTTTCATTCTCCTAGCTGTCCATGGAATAATTAATTGAGCATACATAAGCAGGATTTTCTTTCTAGGCCTAATTCTTAATTCTTCTTTACCTTAGGTAAAAAACCCCATGCAAAACAGGTGCTAAAGAAAATGCAGGGAAGGCCCATGGCATTTTGCACTTCAGAGTATTTGTGGTGGAATCCCTGGACAAACAGTGTGTGTTGTTAGCACCTGGTTACTCAGACATGCTGTGTGCTTGGGTAGATGTATCTTACTAAATGCTCTGTTAGTGTATACAGATGGGGAGAGAGCTCTTTTCAGCTGAGCTTGTGTCCCTGACAAATGTGGGAGTCTCTATTCCAATGGACGGACGGGGAGAGCTTTTAGCTGTATGATTAGGACGACTTCTGTAACACTGATTATATCTTTTGAAGGGTTACATGCTAATTTTAGCTGGAGACTTTTAAGTAAAATAGACTTTTAAGTAAAATAGTAAAAAAACATTAACCTTTCCCTTAAGTAACAGTTATGTTACAGAAAGACGAATCTGATTCTTTGAGAATATTAAAAATTTCCTGGTTTTGATTGAGAATGGTCAAAATGTTAGGCTTTATAAAATTTTTTGTAGAAAAACTTAGAAATAAGGGAGCTCTTGTGATTTTGATGGGCTTGAGCATCTTTTCCATATGGATTCAATTCACATTTTTATCGGAATGTGGAAGTCATTACTCTGACATCTGAAACTGAGGTAGCAATAAAAAAAATTATCACAAACAAGACAGCAGACACAAATGATTTTGTGTATGTCACTGGGTGGCCCTTTTGAAACTTTCCCAAAGTTAATTGGTTCCAGATATTTGAGAATTAAAATTGTATTGTGACAAATTTATTTCTGGTCATATTTAACTTGAGTCTTCTCAGTAAGGAGGCTTGAACAAACAGAAGAATTGTCAACCCACTCATGTCTGACTCCAGTTTTTGTTGTAGTAGCTTTAATCCCAGTGATTTGGTTTAATAAAGACCACTGAGAAAACAAACACTGGTGGTGACTGCACTGCTCTTGTAAATTATTTATCGTATCTCTAAGGCTTTACTGTGGCGTAAGTGCTGCTGTGTTAGCTTAAATTGTTCACAAATATGTCATGTTGGATTAAATGCCTGTGCAGAGTTTATGTGTGCCTGGGAGCAATGCTTCCTGCTGTCTGGGGTGGGATTGGGGGGTGTGTGTGTGCAGCTGGGAGCACACGGACCTGCCCTTACTCTTGTAGTGAGTGAGTGACCAGAGCAGGCTAAACACAAAACCTGGGGCTTCATGCTCTGCTTCCAGTAGAGCAGATGCTGCCTTACACAGGGCAGTCTGTCTGAGTGCTTTGTGGTTGTAATGTTCTGTGAGGTCTTGGCTATGTCAGTGGTGGCATTGTTTTGCTGCTCACCTCAAGTTCCATGTGTCAGGAGCCCAGGGGCTTTGCCTGAGGGAAGCAGGATAGGGTGTGCAGCACCTCAGGTTGTTCTGCTTTTGATTTAGTATGATGTATTTTCTGTACAAAATACATCACATTTTCAAATATTGGCAAATAGAAGACAAATGTAGCTAAGTGACATCTTAAGTGCATATTACATGCATTGTCATATATATGTCGTGTGTCTTCCTGTACTGTAGTGTGCTCTACTGCTATAGTTATTCAGAATATTTATTGAATATTCATATGCAGATATTGCATAACAAGCTATTTTTTTTCCATTTTAAAACTAAACTTGGGCATAAAAGCATTAAAAAACCAAAATTACCTTAGTATTTACAGTTCCTGTCTTATCAATATGTACCTCAAACCTTTTTTTGTTCCTATAGGAAACAAGCCTTTTTTCAAATTTCTTAAACTTCTATTACTGGACTGAAGTGTTAATCTTAAAAGACTTTTAAGAGTTAGGGTTTGAAATTGCTAAAGCTGTTTCTGACAAGTAATGGGAGTCTTGCAGTAGTAAAGTCAAAAGTGGAAATTGCTAAGTTTGTCTTAATGAAAGGATCAAATTTGTAGCTCAGTATGCCAAGTTCTTGGAAGATAGTCTTTTTCTTCTCAGAGATTGTCAGCTATCAGCTGTGACACACTGGTAATAAGATACACATTCAAACTCCCACATTTTATATGTACATTTATGTATATGTATATTCACACCTGGTGAAAGAGAAGAGAAAGCCTTTGTCCTTTTGTATGTTTTCCAGAATTAGCAGTAAGTAAAAACGTTAAAAGGAAATGTTTGATTTGTGTAGGCATGGGTTTAATTAATACAAGTCTATGTTCTGTAAGTGTTGTGTTAGTAAAATTTATGAAAGAGCACTAAACTGCATTAGGGTAATTTATGGCCCAAATAAATGTCAGTTGCTAAGGTAGACTAGTATAGAAACAGTGTAACTAGGATAAAAAAAAAGTGAAGAACTAGAGTAAATTGCAAACATTGTAAGAACAGCGATACAATTCTTTCTTTATGTTCACCCAAGTAAGTATAAGTTCATTTATGATATATTTATTAACAGTCTCAAGCTAATAAAACAACACTTACAGAGCAATTTTGGGCACTTTCCAGCTCTCTGTATTGTGCAGCAACAAGTTAGGCCAGTGCTTTTTTTTTTTTATATTAAGGAAAAAAGAGGGAATCTGTACTCCTGGCTCCTTTATAAGGTTGTTAAATGTGCCATTTGGCATTTCAGAGCACTGCTTTGCATTGTGCTCAATTAGTGCAGACGAGGCAATCACAGCACCAGTTTCAGAAATGTGCCTAATTACTATAAACCACTGAGGGATCCATTCATTCTGCCTTTCTGGC
Source organism: Agelaius phoeniceus (assembly GCF_051311805.1). Classification (NCBI taxonomy): domain Eukaryota; kingdom Metazoa; phylum Chordata; class Aves; order Passeriformes; family Icteridae; genus Agelaius; species Agelaius phoeniceus. The sequence continues at coordinate 83,017,490 of NC_135266.1, read as the reverse complement.
TCTGTGGGTGCCAGCCACGGAGACTCCAGCAATTTCTGAAGCCTAATCCCAAGTCACTTCTCCATGTTTCTGTGGCACTTGCATTTTGGAAGCTGTAATGGGGTCTGGCTCTTTATGACCATGTGTTGCTCTGCAACTGTATCTGTAGTATATTCTGGAAATGAGACCTTGGTTTATAGGAAAGGATTGAGAATGGCCCTTTAGCCCTTTCTACATACACATGCACACATACTTCCCTCCTAAAAAAGGATGTGCCTTTTTATATTTTATTTTAAATTATTCTGACTCCTTCCACAGAGAGTCTTTATTTATTAGTTATGAAGGCTATGGATCAATTTTTGGAATATGATTTCCTTGTAGCCTGTACTAGTCATTATGATTTACTGGCTAGTTTGATGACAGCCCTCTTCCAGCTTGATGACAAACCTTTCACATTAGCCTTTTTTGGACACTTCTCTTTGGTAACTTATTTTTGAGCAGCTACTGGGCATTTACATCCAGACTTAAGAAAGATGAGTGTTGGCTAATTGCTTTGGTAAGACACGTATTTGAAAAAACAAATCCACCCTCACTGCTTTAGTTGAAGCTGTTTTTTATTTATAGGCTTTTGTAAAGTGGTAATTGATCCTTCTCTCTTTCTACTGAGCGAAGGAGTTGACTGCTATCGGAAAGTGTTTCTGTATAGATACTTGTGTGAGCATAAAGCATGGAACAGAGATGTCTTGGAGGAGCATCTTACTGTTGACAGTTCATGCTGACAGTTTTTCTGGTGTTTTGATTATGCAAGTTCTTTAAGGGCCAATGAAGCCCATCCATTTTAGCACCATTTCTTTTTTTTTTTTTTCTGTATATTCTGTCAGTGAAGAGGTGAGACCTTAAACATCTGATAGATGAGAGGGAAAAACTTGTAGTGAAGACCTGACCTGACATACGGTACTTAAACCTATCATGGTGCTAGCTACTCTGCAAAACAGAGGCATCCTTTTTTCAGCCATATTTTGAAAACTTTCTGAAGAGTGAGTCTAACTGAAATCTTCTGATTTATGTTCTTGTTTGACATTTTTGCACTTATCAGAATTAATTTGCTCATTTGATGGGGAGCACTGTGTGTTTTAGGCTCACTTGATTGTCTGCTGTGGTTTCTAAATTGTTTTCAATGTTGCTATATTCCTTAGACAATTCCTTGTTCTGTAATGGTCTACTTGTTGTAATTTATGTACTTTTTCCTTAAGAAGTATGAGCTATTATTTGGCTGTGCTAATGTACAGAGTGGTTAAATAAACCTGTCTGTGCAATCCAGTGCAGTTTATGGAACAGACCCACTACATGTATTTGGTACCATTAAACCTTGCCAGGAATAACTGTACATTTTGTTCCCTGTCAAAGATCTTCTTTCTTGTTGTTTTGAACTTGGTTAAAGTGCTGTAAATCTTAAACTCTATAATTTTGTTGAGTTCATTGCATGTTTTAAATAAAGAGAATAGGTAAATGTAGTGTGAATAAACTGGTCTGGTGAAGAGATTCTGTTTGTCCGTCCCTGAGGCTGGAAGCAAGACTTTGAGCTATATTTGAATTGAACTTTAAGCCATCTCCTCATTACCTTCCCAACGTTGTGATACAGCCTTACATCACTTGGACTAGCTTAGGGCCCTGCTGCAATTTCTGATTTAGTAAATCTAGCAGTAGATGTACTAATAGTGCCTCCTGTGATCTGAATCAGTGGCCTTTAACTGTGCAGTCACTGTATTTTCCTTGGGAACATTGCTCATTCCCAATAAGAAATTATAGATGTCTTGCAGATTAGCAGCTGCTCAGTTTCATAACTCTAACTATTGGTGTGTTCAAAACTTCCATAAGATACAGGTTCCTCCAGTGGCTTTTCTCTTACTCTCCTTACCTGCAGTCTGTAAATACTTCACAATCTCTTAAAATTTATTCTCATGAGTGAACTCTGAGTGATAAATATAGTAACCATGTTTTGCATGAGAAGTAGAATCATAGAATTATTTATTTGGATTGTGTTCAAAAAGTATTCAGTAACTTGGTGTGATTCAGTGTTAGAAAGCTGAGGCATTTGTCCTTGACTACTTTCAAATTTCTTTGGTTACATTTTTTACCACATTGGAATTGTAATTGTTCTGTATGTTCTCAAGGCAGTGTATGGAAATAACTAAGTGAATATTCTTTATGACTTTTGGGAGGTAAATGAAAAGTATTACTCCTCTTTTGGATGAGGAATTGGTAGTACCATTAGGAGATTTTTAGGATCTCTTAATTGAGGGTCTCCCACCCTTGGGAAAGAAGACCATGCTACTTGCTTACAGAGGAATCCTCTGTGTTTCAATTGTCCTGCCTGATGTCAGATAAGAAAAACAAAAGCTAGAATCTGGCCCTCCTTTCTGCACTCTACTTGTTTTACCAGTAATCTCATTGTGTTTCCTTGAGTTTTGCCTCCCAAGTTTTAGAGAAAGAGGAAAGGGGTTTTACAGACCTGGCACTGATTGCCATGTAGCTTCATATCCTTCTTTTAGCACTGTCTTATAACAACCATCTGAATTTTGATGAAAGTCATATATCCCCGAGAAAACCCACATGTGAAAATAGAAATCAAGTCCCATATTTCTTGAGTTAGAGTAGGCTACACTTTTTTCTCTATACAAAACCATTATTGTTAGGTTGATGAAATTAGTTGGCAGCAATTACCAAATTATTATACACCAGGCAAGAATATTCCATAGTATTGAAGTCAATTCACTACAGTAATTTTGGTGCCTGCAGTGTTCTCAAGTAGTTCTGACTGAAAGCCTCTCTGGATCTAATGTGTGTCAGGATATGGAGGTCGTAGCCAACTTCATTTCAGGTGGCTTGAGTCCGAGTCTGGCTCATGCCTTGATTTTTAAGGGCATTTTACTCGTTCAGCTTGCTAGAGGTGCTTTCTTCTGCTTTGACATTTGCTGCTTGTCCTCTGGTCATGCGGCTGGGCTGGATGCAGTAATTCATCCACTGCAGGGTCAGGGCAGCTACCTTCCCTTTGTGGAAAACAGTCAAGAGCTAGAAGGAGGAGTATCGATCTGGGATGACAGAGAAACAGAAGGGAAGTGTTTTAGACTTATGGGTAAATCCTACAGATTTGTATGTTTAGATTTCTTTAGCTACAAAATTAGAGATGGTGAGTTCTCATGCCTTTTGTTTGAGCAGATTTGACAGATTTTACTACTTTTTGCTGTTGTACATGTGCGTAATGCAGCAGGGCTTGTGGAGTACAGCTGCGCCATGGCTTCTGTCAACAGCCTCAATGTTGAAAGTAGCCATGGCTCTTCTGATGGTGTATGTGAAGGAGAAGTGTGGCTTCCTCCTGAGATTAGTCTTGTGATAAAAGCTTCCTGCTTTTCTTAAAAAGAGAAAACAGCATGCATGCATGCTTTGCTATGGGCTTTGCACTGCTTGGCAGAGAGGATGCTGGATTCTTAGATGCTGGAGGGACTGTTTTCCTGTCAATTTTGAGGAAAAATGCTTGGGAATAAGAATTCTTGCTCATTTAGTTTGTCTGAAATGGCTTCACTTGCAAACTCTTGAGTGTTGTGCAGCCCATAAGTGAGGGTTTCTATTAGTTACTCATGGCCAAAATAAGAACAACTTTCTTGGGAACGGGAAGCATTTGACCAGTGTTTCCGCCAGTTTGCAAAATACTGTTCTAAGCAATTAGCTCTCCTAAAATTTTTAGCTCTCTTAAAAAGAAAAAAAGTTGAATTAAAAATGATTCAGAGCACCATGTTACTAATGGTAGTTAATTGATAGCACTAATTAACTAATGGTAGTTAATTACCATTCCCTAGATAGTATACGGCTTTTTGAATTTTCTTGCTGGTTATTTTATATTAAGTGGTTTCAATCACAGTCAGTATCTGATTTAGTTAAGTGTTTTATAGATAAGAGCATATGATAAATCACAGTTTTTTATTAGGTCATCACCAGAACAGACATATTCTTCCTCAAAAGCAATTAAGCTTTTCTCTACCATCAGTAAAACTTTTTTATAAGCTGCCTCAAAGATGAAGTAGTGTTAACCTGTGTGCTCTGTTTCTAATTAGTTCTGAAAGATTGTGTGACATATATGGGTTTAAACAACGAAGTGTTTAAACTTCGGCTGGGAAGTGAGTTAAGTGTCCCATGCAAAGTTGATGTAATCTATTGTACTGTTTACACCATGGTCATGATAAATCACTAATTTTAAAATGTTTTTTGGATTGTATTCATATTAGTTTAGCACACAACACTGTGAGTAAATCACAATACATGGAAACAAACCAAATGAGACAAAGAAATTTCTGTTCCATTTGCAAATACAGAGAACTACCACTTAAAATTGCTACCAGTGGGAAATGTAAAAGGTGAGGTAATCCCCTAAAGAAAAAGGGCACTGGTTGTGAAACACATTAAATGTAAATCTTGTAAAACTTGTAGGGAATGTACTGAAGCACTGAATTGAACCCACTCAGAGTTCATACTAACAAGAAATTCTGGTCAATGAAGGCAGATAAAGGAATTGTAAATGACTGTTTAAATTAGTCTGAAATTCCAGAACATGTGCTTGGATAATATGAAATAAAGCTGTCTAAATATGCAGCTCTCATTAATTTCCTGGTCATAGTGAATGTCTGTTACAGGATCCAAGGCTGGAATAGCTTGCTGGTGTTTAAATATCTGCCATTTTTCAGGGGTTAGAATGAAGACGAGAAATCAAGGAACTTTTGATTTTGCTCTCTGTTGTCCCAATAAGACACTAAGGAACTACAGGTGGACCATGAAAGCTCACCTCAGTCTTATTTAACTTGTGTGGGAGAAGAATTTGAATTCACTTACTTAAAATAGCTTGGGAATGAATTCTACAGGAAGATCCTGGTGGCTATTGCGATGTCACACACCCTGTCTTCTCTTCTGTTATGTTTCTTTCACCAGTGCTTTTAAGATGAGGAGGGTGTGGTGCTACTAACTCACAGCAAAGAATCAAAATGGATGGACAGGCAAAGATGTAGAAATAAGTGTAGGATGATCAACAAGGCCAAATGTAAGATGCTGTACTTGGGTTGGGGCAAGCCCAAGCTCAAATACAGGTTGAGCAAAGAATGGATTGAGAGCAGCCCTGGAGAGAAGAACTTGGGGCTGTTGGTGGATGAGAAGCTCAACATGACCTGGGAATGTGCACTCAGAGCCCAGAAAGCTGGCGTCATCCTGGGCTGCATCCAAAGCAATGTGGGCAGCAGGGTGAGGGAGGAATTCTGCCCTCTACTCGGCTCTCATGAGACACTGCCTGGAGTGCTGTGTCCAGCTGTGGGGTCCCCAGCATAAAAAGGACTTGGACCTGTCTACAAAGATGATGAGAGGGCTGGAGCACCTCTCTTATGAAGGCAGACTTGGAGAGTTGTGGTTGTTGAGCCTGGAGAAGATTCCAGTGAGACCTCACTGCACCCTTTCAGTACTTGAAGTGGACTTAAGAAAAAGATGGGGACAAACAATTTAGAAGTGTCTGTAGTGATGGGATGGGGTTCAATGGTTTTAAACTGAAAGAGGGAAGGTTTAGATGATGTGCAAGAAAGAAATTCTTTTCTGTGAGGGTGATGAGGCACTGGAACAGTTTGTCCCAAGATGTGGCTACCCCATTCCATGGAAGTGTTTAAGACCAGATTGAATGGGGCTTTGAGCAACCTGGTCCAGTGGAGGGGGTCCCTGCCCATGGCAGGGGAGTTGGACTAGATGGTCTTTAGAGGTTCTGTCCAACCCAAACCATTCAATAATTCTGTACAGTGTTGGAGTTCATTGCAGCTCTGGATTCAGGGCAGTGTTGCTGTTTTATCCTGAAAACTTGGTGACTACATCAAGCCTTGTCAGACCTGCTGTTTCTGCATGTTGTTCCTTCAGCAGCCTTTGGCCAGGCAGCAGCAAAGTTCTCCATGGATCAGTTTCAAATGGGATAGAAGGAGATGGTGCATGATGAGTGCTCCTTCTCAATATTTTGGAGCTGAAAATCTGAAGATTGTGCTGCCCCTAAATCCAGGGGTGATCAGTGACTGTACAAGCAAATGTGCTTGTATATTGCTGGTCTGGCCAGACTGGTGTATCGGCCACTGTCTTTTCTGCTCTGGCAGCATTACTAATCAAAACCAGGTCTGACAGTTGTCATGTGCTTTCTGCAGCCTGGCTTGCAGCTGTTTGCTGTCCTTCTGCTGTGTGATTGGAAAAAAGGAAGGTTTTATTTGGCTTCACTGGATCATTTCTCAGATGCAGAAACCTCTGCTCTATGATGATGGTGGGGCAGGCTGCTTGGACCTTCTTTCTCTGGCATTTCTGTCAAGGCAGGGGAGATTAAATGGCCTATTTCTCTGGTTTCCCATGCTGGCTGCTGGCCTGGTTTGTGGGTAATTCAGTTCATAAGCATTATACTGCTGGATTTTTTTTTCTGGCTTCCTGATATTTCATTAATTGCAATGTTGAGCCCTTTCAATCCTTTGTGCAGAGAAAACTAGAAAAAGGTGAAAGTCAGTTACAGGCTGGGACCAGGAATCCCAATGTAAATACCAAGCATTTTTTGTGAGGGGGCTGGGAGGAAGGAAAGGGAGAGAAACAGGTAGAAGAGAAGTCAGGAGAAAAAAAGCAATTATCATGATCTTGGCAAATGTTACAAATACCACAACTGCAAACTACTAGCTTCAGATTAAGATAAATACATACAATTTGTTCATTTGTTGAGCGTGTGTTCTGCAGTTTTAAATGATGATGCTCTTTAAGGACAGGCTGAGGTTCCTGAGCAGACTGCAGCAGGGAGGAAGATCAGGATAGTGTAGTTAGTTAGGTAGAGGGTAGAGATAAATTGGTTCATAAGGTAGTTTATTAACCCTGAAAGTGCACATTCAGGTCAATGAGCAAACGGAATGTGTAAATGGAATAGAAGTTACACTGAACTGTGTTCAAATTTGAACCTATGTTTACATGATAAATCTGCAAATGCTCTCAAGAACAAGCAAGACAAAAAAAAAGTTACTCTGCTGTTAGTCTTGTTAGTTTTAATACTGATTTATTTATGCTGTATTAGTGATGTGTTTTGCATGTCTCCAAACCTCTACTTAGGGAAGCAACACATGTTTATTATTTAAGAAAGAAGAACATTTCCAATAGTACTTATAAGATACATGGCCAGATGTGTGCTTTGTTTGCACAAATGTTGGGTAAGTAACCAGAGGAGAGGGATGTCAGGTATTATGGGATGCAAAGATGGGTGTTTGGTGCAACAAATTCTGAAAGCTGAATTTGGGAAACAAATTAGAGATGTTTTGGAAAATGGGTACAAGGCTTTCATAAACTCTGTAAAATATGCTTTATCATGAGGTTTAAATTGTTTAGTCTTTAGTGAGTTCACAGTTAAGTTACTTTTATTGAAAGTAAGGGTAGAATACTATTTGATCTATTAATGGGTGACTGGAAAGAGCTTGTGTCTCACTGATGCCAAATATAGGCTGATCTATGCATGGTACAAATAAGGTTCCAATAGTTCAGTAATGAAGGCTAGACATTCAGAGTCATTCAACAAAGTAAAAGATGGAGGTATATGGAATTCACATCTGTACCATGGAATTAATTGAACTTTTAATAGTTTTTCAGAGAGTGGGAATTTGCATATCTGTCTTTTTAAAAGCTTCAGTTCAGCTTCAGTATTGTATTTCAACATATTTATAAAATATTTTAAATCTCTAAAGTATGTAGAATGGCAATGCATTTTATTTTGGTACTGTGGTAATTTCATTAAAAGTTGTAACAATAATTAAGCTCCTCAGTTAAATCTGTCATCTTGAGTAAGGTTTAAATGCAGACAGTTGCTTTACATTTGACTTTTTGTGGACAGAATTCAGGAAAAAAATTAAAAAACTTCTTCTCTGTTTTCCTAGTCATTATTGCTTCTAAATCTCACCAGATCTTTATCTAGCACTCCTTGTTTTCAAAAGTTGTGTGATGGTTAGCTAATAAGGGCTATAACAATAGTTCATATATAATCAAGTTGAAAGATTGTTATTAATGATTTTGGATAGACTGTCAAAACCCTTTTTTCATGTAATTTGCTTTTCACAAAGAAGCACAAATTTTACAGGCTAGAGCTGTCAGGTAGCTATTGTATCCAAGATCAGCAAACCTAATAAGAGAGAAAAAATGTCTTTTGTGGCATTCCATCCTTTTTTATTCTTATAAACAATTTGCATCATTTTAATTTTAGTTCAAATAGGGGTTTTTTTTCTGTTTTGTTTAGAGTTTTTAATGCACATATAGAAGAAATGCCAAAATTTGTCATGTGATTAAAAAGTGTGCATTTCTAAATTCATTAACTTGTGTGATCAATCTCTTCACTACTTGCATTTCCAGTTTTAACTTCAGTAAAACAGTAACTATTCTGATGAGGTATTATGTGAGACCATTTTATTTTTGAGCATACCTAGAAAATTCAAGACATCTGGAATCTAATGCAGTGTTTCTGTTTTTCCTACCATTTCCATCAATAATGCACAATTATCTTCCACTTTAGTTCTGGTTCATACCAGTGATTTCTCTTTTTTTTTAACCCACTTGTAAAGAATTTGATCAGAAGCAACTGCTTTGTTGGAGTGGGAACAGTTGGTCATCTTTGTCTGGAGATGACCTTAGAGCTTGCGCGGCGTTGCAGAGTGTAGCATACCTCAGGCTGCCATTTCACCTCAGTATATTGTAACACACTACGTGTTCTTTGTAATGAGCAACAATTTTAGGATTCAGTAACAATCATCTTGGCAACACATTTATTTCACACTGAGATCACTAAAACCATGTGTTGACAGTTTGCTTTCTTAGGAACCTCTGACTCCCATGGCTGAGCAGACGGCTTATTCACAGTGAATTGAATGCAAATAAATCTCAAGTTTTTACAGCTTTTTAAAATATCCGATTATGTTGTAATAGTCAGTGAAAAACAGTTAAAAATTAGCTAAATTCCTAGTCAGCAGTTTCTTTGAGAATAGTATAATTTCTTGAATGGGCAGTTATGCCTAGTTTGATTTGTGACAGAGCTATACTTTGCGTACTTTTAGCAGATTTAATACTATGAAATAAACTTGCCATTTCAATATACTTTGTATCTTTTAACACATTACTTAAAAGTAAATCCTTTGAACTCAAATGTCTTTAATAGATTTAGTCAGTGTTAAAACAAGTTGTATGCAAATACTTTGCAGCATGAATATTGACTGTTATTGTACTGGTAACTTTGGTAGATTTGAAATTACATACCAAGGATATGTCAGGCAAGATGTGTTCAATAAACTGGATTTTTAGTCAAAGTAGATTTGGTGACCTGTAGGGATCCTTTTACTCTCAGCAAGATATTAGTATAAATAGAATTTTAGAAAATATATGAGGTGTGCAAGAATATTGTTGTTTTTATATTGCTGTTGTGGTTCTTCATGCAGCTTTTTTTTCTCTATCCTTTATGGAGCATTAAGTATGATGAAGTTTGTCTCTAACATTAAAAAAAAATACAGTCCATGTATATTTTGACTTTCTCCACCCTTGTGCTTATTCTTTCATATCCAACATGTGCAGCTGAAATGCCAGCAGGATGTTCTGTGTTTTTGGATTTCCTTGTGTCTTGGCTTGTCACAGTTAGAAACTGCAGGATAGCCTTCCACTTGGCTGGCACAAAGCATTTCCACCACTTAGAGAGAATTTGAGGAATTGGGCTGTGTTTCTTTGGAGAGCAGAAGGAATTTGCAGGTCATCTGTAAATTGCATTTTTTTTGTGGGCTTGTCACTTAAAATGTTGTTTTGAAATGCTGAAACATGTTGATCAGAGAGGTCGTGAGACCTCCAATCTTTGAGATGCTGAAAATGGGCCTAGACAAGCTGGTTCAAGGGAACTTGAGCAGGATCAGAGAGAATCATGGAGTTGTTAAGGTTGCAAAAAGCCTTTAAGGTCATAGAGTCCATCCATTAACCCAGCACTGCCAAGTCCACCACTAAACCATGTTCCCAAATGCTTTTAAATACCTCCAGGATGGTGACTCAAACACTTCCCATGGCAGCCTGTGTTCAAGTGCTTTACAACCCTTTCCAGGAAGAAACTTTTCCTAATATCCAATCTAAACCTCTTCCCCAGTGTAACTTGAGGCCATTTCTTCTTGTCCTGTCACTTGTTACCTGGGAGAAGAGACTGGTTACAACCTTCTTTCAGGCAGTTGCAGAGAGGGATAAGGTCCCCTCTGAGCTTCTTTTCCCCAGACTCAACACCCCCAGCTCCTTCAGCTGCTTCTCATAAGACTTGTGTTCCAGAACCTTTCCCAGGGCTGCTACACTTCCTTGACATGGTCCAGTATGATTCTGTTTGTTTCTGCATTTGCAGGGTGGAAGGGAAAAAGAGAGAAATTGAAGACAGTGTGGAAGCTTTAAAAAACCAGAAGTGTTACAGATAAATTTACATTTTAAGACTGGCAAAATTTTGCTAGCTGATTACTTTTATCATTAGTCTTTGTGATGTTATAGCACTGTGAAGGTGTTAAAATACTCTGAATGGTTGCATCATGCTCTTCTACCTTGTAAGACATTGCCTTACTGAATCTCCACATGTTCACAGGCAGTTTGCTTTGTCAAAAGAATGCAGACCTGAACTATTTACTGCCAGTGTCCACCTTCTTCACCTTAAAGCTTACACCAACAGTAGGCTTGGGCTGATTACTGTTCTGAAAGATGAACTTCTTTAAGCCTCCTCTTGCATTTTGCACACTGAAACCCCCAATAGCGCTTTCTGCAGCCTTGTCATTGCCAGTCAGAGGCTACAGGTGGCCTCATCCCCACCATGCAGTTTGTGTGGGAAGCTGTGTATGTAGGGCTTATCTTCTTAGTGAAGGGTGGCCTACTGGGAGGCATCTGTGATGTTGCATTTGCTATTGCTGTGATTTTTCCTTGTTTCTGAATGGTTTTGAGATCTGGCATTAACGAGGTGAGTACAAGTGTACTAAGAGAGATCTCTTGCTAGTAGATGTGAACAGAAAGTCACACACACCAGTGGTTTTCAAAAGAAACAAAAGCAGTTTAGCTGTATTGACAGAATGCTCAATTTGGTTGAAACATCCCTTAAAATATTGGTGAAAGAAGCCAATTTTGTGAAATACAAAAGGCTGTGTGAGGTTCACTTCATCTCTCAGAGAAGAAAGGTTTGAGAAGCAGAATCACAGTGGAGCACTGCCCTGCATCCTTGTGGGTGTAAATGAAGTAATAGATTTTGCAGCCCAGTGTTCTGGAGTGTACACATTCATTTACAGGTGTGTGTGGATTACATAAGGTAATTAAAATATCTTTTATTAAGTTATTTTCTGCAGAAAATTATGTAGGAAGGAGTAAACCTCACTTAATCTGTCTCTTGGAAGACTGATGAATTAATCTCAAGAGAGGTCTTTGATACCATATTTATTGAGATACAGCTGTCTTAAGGTAGTGTTGGTGGGAACCCAGCAAGTCGTGTGAGCATGGAAACACTGAGATGCTTTTTTTCCAAATCACTGTTTGGAAAGATAATCAGCTACTGCAAACTGCTTTTATTTATAAACTTTCTAAATGTGGTTGTTGTTGTTGTTTTTTTTTTTTTCTTTCCCCCCGAACAGCCTGCTAACTACTCCTTAAAACAGATCCTTAAATGTCAGGGTATTTTTTTAATTAGAACCAGATATTAAAACCACGGTTTTTTGCAGTTGAAATTGAAACCACCTTCACTGTTTGCTATGGAAACAAGTTTTTAAAACAAATCTGTTCATGTGTATGCTGTTGTGCCAATCCATTAATTTATGTAACTTGCAGATTTTTTTCATGCTTTTTTCCAACCAGCTTGTGGAAAGATAGGTGGTACAGAACCTATTATAGTCTATATTAAGCCAGTAACCTATATCTGTATCAGAGGTATGTTTTAATTGTCTCATTGGATTAAGGAAAGGATGGGGCAGCTAACACAGAAAGGTATTCAACCTAATTAAAGATAGGAGATTTCCCCAAATTTGTATTCCCTGCCAGTTGCACATGACAATGTCATGTTTTATAATCTCACCATTACTGAGAGTTAAGAGGGGCTTTTAGGAATAGCACCACATCATATTATTTTTTCATACTCATTGGTCAGTTTAAATGTATATTATTAAACAGCAATTTTGAAATTAAGTTTCATGAGTCATGAAATACCATATGGTTGTTTTTTCCACACTACCCCACTTGTACTTTATAGCTTCTGGAGGACAATTATCTGGGGCTGAGCATCTCTGACCTGCTCAAAGAGTCTTCTGGAACAGCTGTGATGTTGCCTGAGGGATCATGTACTGTTACTTAGGCTGAGACCAAAACCCTCAATATGTCTTGCCTTCCCTAAACTGTGCAGGTTGTTCTAAAGGAATTACTGGAGCAATTCAATTGTAAAAAAGGTGCTAGCAAAAAATATAAAAAATAGGTAGCAGAAAATATAAAAAATGTTATGACAAGTTGGAGCAAACTGTCATAAGCTGTTTTTTAATGACTAATTTGTCTGTGTGTTTGTTGATGCAGGCCACAGAAACATTGTTCCGAATGGCAGTAGCAAGAGGAGCTATCACACCTTTAAGACATGGAGAAGTAAGGCTAAATATATCTATTTTTTTGTTTCTTATTTATGTGTGATGTAATGCTTTATTAATATAGTGTTTTATAAATTCCTGGATGTTATACTGTCTTCAGGTAAGTGAAGAGAGCTGAACCACATATAATTTGCATACCTACGTTCCAGTATTGTTTTAATGGAGGGCAGGAACGTAAATACTGCCCAGTCGGAAATGAAGTATTTTTCAAAGAATGCTCTATGCTTCTCTTTGCTTCAGTCATTACTTAGCCATATGATAGAAGTGGCTCAAGAGAGCCTTTCAGCTGCTTTGCCAAGTGCTGAGTTCCAGTTTTTCACTGAATTTTCTCTAGTAAAGATGGTCAAAACTAGAGAGATTCACAGGAGGTCAATATTTGTTACTGGATAGCTGTGGAGGGGTTACTTCATCCTTTGTTCCTTTTGAGTAATAGTAACTTCATGTAATATACAAAGTATTAACACATCAATTATTCCAGAGAGAATAAATATATTTGAATTTTATGTTGGTCATACACACTTCTGTTTGTGGTGAACATTTTTTTTCCTTCTTTGTACAGTTTTATATCTGGTAAACATGCTTTTGAATGTTGATGACTAGATATCTCCAATATGAGTTGGTGCCATTTATACTTAGGTTGAATTTAATTAAAAAAATAAAATACTACAGTCAGTCATGACACTGGAAGTGAAGGATGATCTGGGCATTGCCACAGCTGGATGCTACAGTGTGTGGGGTTTTTCAGTGTTAGAAACTTCAGTGTTTTTTCATGGTAATATTGTTTTGACCCAATTTCTAATAAGTTTGCAAAAAGTTCTTATCAGAGACACGGTGTTCATTCTGGAATCTTGACCTACACTGACCCTGGAGTCCCAGCTGTGCTGTAAAATGTTCCTTATGCTGATGAGGTTGCCTTAATCTCTTTTTTGTGACAAAATAATGTATCTCTGCATCAGTGTCTGAAGATGTACCTCAGATATCATGTCCTGCCGTTGTCTGTAGTTTTAGCTTTTCTGAATATATGGGTCCTCTCTGAATTTGTGTACTGTTATTTTCTACAGAAGAACATAATGCCATTTCCAGAAGTGTTACCTAATATTACCTAATATGTGTATCCTTTCAAAATTCCCTGATTAGGTTTTTTTTTCCAGTGAGTGGTACATAATTTTCTATGTTTTAAAGACCAGGTTGCCCAAAAGGTTTATGTAGTTACCCAGTCAGTGATGTGAATTATGGAAAAAAAAAAGTATTGGTTTTCTTAAAGAGTAACTAATTACACTGTTAGCAATCCAAAATACTGGAACAACTACAGATGTAATGATGTCTGTTGTGAATAATATTAGTAATTTCTGAATCTGATACATCTTCTGTTGAGCCAGTTTAGCTCACTGATAAAGTAGAAAAAATTTAAATTTTTTCTTCAGATATTCCTTCTGATTTTTTATCTGTTAAACCACCTCAAAAGCTATAGAGAAGCAGAGGAGAAGCAGTAACATAAGTGGTGAGAAGATGTTACCATGGTTAGCAAGAAAGGAAGTGTGAGAAAGTCAGCTTCATTGTCACCATCTTTGGTGTATGGTGTCCTGTGATACTTTTTCTGAGGTATTCCTGGGGCCTCAGTGGAAATACAGTTAAGACTAAGCTAGATAATTTATAGATAAAACATGTAATAATGGTCCAGAATTGGCTTTTTGTGTAAGAAGGCAGTGGGAGAAACAAGAAAATACCTTTTTTCTCTCTTGTATTTTTATTGGACTTTATGCAGCAGAAAATGTTTTCTCTCAAGGGAAGTATTTTCATTGAATTCCATTGTGTAATTATAATTTACTTAGTCTGAAAATGAGAAATTACATTATTCAAATGAAGCTAATTTTTCCAGAAGAAACATATCATTATCAAGTCATACTAAAAATTTTTTTGCTCTTCTACCAAGAAGTTGCTGGATGTTTGCACACACAGGTAGAAAGGGAGCTAGAAAAAAAGTTGAATATGAACTAAAGTTGACTGTATTCTGTTTCAGAAGTGTGAATTTGGCAGTGAAAATCAAAACAGAGAAACTTTTTAAATGGAAATTTCAAAATACGGAGGCAGCAATCCAAATGTGCAAAAGTGCTGTTTAACTTTCACATCAGCGCTTAAAAATGTAACACCATTTAAAATTTGAGAGAGGTAAAACTGTTCACTGCTAGAAGGCAAAAGTCATACCTGTTTGTTTTAAATTAATCAGAAAATGGCATTATTCTTTCTGTACCACTGAACAGATTATTGTGCAAACATTTCTTCTACAGGCAACACAAGATGGGTGAAAAGCTGTGCATTATGATCCAGTTGTCATCACCAGGTGGATTTATAAGTTATAATATTGAATGTCCACTGGCAGTCCCTTTTATTTCTCCTTTCAATAGTTCCTCATTCATTTGACCTTATCAGGTCTTTATGGACATAGAATTTTTATGTTTTTCATTTATTTTCCTTGAAGAAATTGAAAAATGATGATGTATAGGTTTGGTCTTTCTACTTTTGCGTGTGGTTTATAAAATTGCTGTTAAGAGTTTGTATAATTATGCTGCCAAAGCTAATTATCAAAATTGGGTGCATAATGCCAAAAAATTATTTAACTGTGGAATATTAATCATAGAGGTTCCTGAAGAATCTTCTCAGCAGTTATTTTCCTCCTGGTTGGGTTTAAGTGTAGTAGCATCTGTGGGAGGGAATCAAACCCAGAAGTAATTCATTCTCAGGATTCAATGTGTTGTTGTGTATGTAAATTAGTTATCCCTGTCAGTTATTTTGTTGTGGGGGTGGTGCATGAGGCAGAGCCCTATTCACTTCTGTTACAACTTCTAGCTGATGCCTAAATGATCCAAAAATTGATCACCCCAAATCCCATGGCTGTGCTTCTCTCCGGGAATCTTAATATGCATTTCATTAATGACGCGAGGCTGAGAGCTGTGCATTTGTGGAGCCCTGACCTGGCACCACCTAGAGAGCTTCTCCAGATGTTTCTTCTGCTTCTGGTCTTCATGCAAGAGGCTCAGATCTGCTGCTATCCGTTCCTCTCAGTGTCCAGTCTCTGCCAGACAGGCCTGCTGTCTCTGTGGTGCTGGCTGATAGGGCAGCAGTGATGGGGTTGAGGAAACAAGAGCAGCAACAGCTTGCCTGCTAAAATGAGTGACAAGAGGAATACAAGGAGGCTCCTGCTTCAGAGATGACTTTTTGTGCTTTCCAGTTCTGCATTCCTGAAGCCTCTACTGCTGTGTGCTGCGTCCCCAAGGGAAAGCTGTAAGGAGGAGTATGGGTTGACAGCAATGGGCTGTGAGGAGTTGCTGAGTGCATGGCAGCAGGATGGAATACATTTGGCACAAGCTGAGATCAGTTTGGTGGCTGTACACAGAGAGAACTTCCAGAATTTTACTGGAAATGACCAATTTTATTCACGTTGTGCCAATGATACACCAGAACCAATGTGTCACATAGGATGTGGATATCCTGTGGAAATACTGAACAGGAAGGAGAGATCTGGTTAGGACAGTGAGCTCACAGGTCATTGATGGTCTCAGGCCCTGTAGATGAGGGAAATGGATCTACACAGAGAAGGAGCAGGGGGATAAACTGAGAAGGTGGAAGGCTTAAATGGAAAAAATGCATAAAATACATAGGCTGACATAGCCAACAGGTCTAATGGTAGAGTTATGATTCCCAGAGAGCCACAGCTGATACCAGCCATGCATGGCCTCTGTGGCTGTTAGCATAAAAATGTAAGCTTTTCTAGCCTAAAATGGCTTACTGCCTTGCAGTGTAATACATGCAACTGTTTGCATTGCTATGGCAGTACAGACCCATGGTTGAAAGTGGACTTTGTTGGAAGAAGACAAGTTTTTGCTTTTGTTTAAAGCAATTTTTAGGAGATTTCACCATTCTGTGTGTTTTCTGTAAATTCAATAATGTGAATTGCAAAGTTTTATGAATTTAGCCCAGATATGTGTAAATCATAATTTCTGTAGATTTGTGTTCATAGTTAATAGCAGGGATGCGTTTGTGATACAACACTTAGCTAAACGTTGAACAAGGGGATCAGTAAGGATCTTTAAAATGTGATTTCTTTAATATTTGTACAAGTGAATCCATAACAGTGGGAACAGCAATATGAAGCACTCCTTCGTGCAGCACTGCTTTTCGTTCCACAGGCATACAGAAAGAACCTTGGACAGGAGGGTACATAGTTGAAGTGACATTACTGCCAGCTCAGGTTTTCCTTGCCCTCTTTCTTCCCAGTCCACTGTGCCATAGCAGAATGCAGTGTAGTCTCCTGGAAAATTGCCTGTGGAATTATAGTCATATAGACTTGAACCTTTTGTATTATTAACAGAAACTGTGATTGCTTTTTTCATGAGGAGGAACTTCTTAATTTTGCCAATGGAGTGATTCAAAAGAGATTATTATGACACCTGTCATCATATTTAGTTGTGTAATGTGAAGATGACATGGAACTAAGTATTCATTAAATGATAATCTCCTCCACATAAAGGATTGTTAGTCTCTTGAATCTTGTCCTCTGGGTTTTTCCTGTCCTGGTTAAGGGTTGTTGGCACACAGAAAACATGTGTGTTTTTAAAATTTAATGTGTTGCAAAATGGTGTAAAGTTAATTTAACCAAATCGTATTTCTGAATGTTGTGTAAGATCCAAAATGCCAGTAGGTTTCAGTATTAATTTCTCATATAAAATTGCCCCCTTATATTTGAAAGGTATTTGCAAAACTAAAAGAAAGGGTTTGGTTGCAGGCAGGTCTGAGTGCCTGTTCATCTAAAATGAGGTCCCTTCTCTCTGTCCTAAGAAAATAATCTTTAATTTTTAGCTTTTTCAAAAGAAATGAGTTCAAAAAATTCAAAATTAAAAAGTTATCCTATAAGAGTGTTCTGAACCATCAATTTACAGCTCAAATTATTTGCATACATAGTTATAGCTTTCTCATTAGTGGAATCTATTTCGGAAGTAGTATGGAGCCTGTCTTTTTTAACTTGATGTAAAGAAGAAGCAATGGATAAAATGTATCCACAAGAATAGAATTGTTTTATAGTCCTTCCTTTAGTTTAAGGTTTTGGTTTGGGGCATATGTGTCAGAAGTATTTTAAAATAGTACTGAGATCTGGAAAATTCTTCTGGCAGGTCACAATGGGTAACAGTTCAAAGGTAATTTAATTGCCAAAGACTGGCATACCTTGCCAGTCTATCTATGTTATCTGGAAGTAAGTCAAAAGTAAATAATTCTTCTGATTAAATGCAGTGAAAACTAAAGCTTGATTGGAGAGAGAGAGAGAGAGAGAGAGAGAGAGAGAGAGAGAGAGAGGTTGGGAATGCAGTTGAACCCTGGGGAGGGAAACCAGCAGATTGCCTTTGGGGTGTCCCAGTGTACAGTGTTCCAGTGCTGTTTTTGCCATGTGTTCAGTTGTATGAAGGTTTTATTTGTCTAGCTTGCCCTGGGTTATCTGTTTTAAGTGGTCCATGGGTTTTAATTAATTTTTTAGTCATGAAGAGGAAGGAAAATTTGTTTTAAAACCATAGTTGAATATGAAGAACTTTTCTGCTCTTTTAAAATGCCATTTGCCTGGAGATAATCTGTTACTTACTAAAAATAATCTCAAGCCTTGACAGAGTATTGATCTGCTCTAACTAATTTTGAAGTGTTGTGATGGAGTTAGTTTGTTAGGGAATATGAAAAATTAATGCACTGTAGGAATCATGGCTGGTGTAAATTTAAGGTAGAAATATCTGTAAATAAGAGAGTGGTTAGATTTCAGTGGTTATATTTCAGAATATGGAGAGGTACCACTGAAGAAAGGTAACACACAAGTTTGGAAATTCAGAGAACTTGAATTTCAGAACAGAAGTGAAATAATATCTAGGTAACTCATGCTTTATAGTTTTCTTTTAAGTGTATGGAAAATATAGTCTGTCATTTTTCATGGAGTGGAACAATAGAATTTAGTATCTAAGCATTCAGGATATCATGCTGGGCATTATTATTATTATTGTAATTTTCTTTAGTTCAAACTCATGGTATGTATTTGTCTTAGAATAGTCTTAAATTCCCTTAATGAAGTGAAACACAAGACTGAAAAGTAAATTAAATTATGCCCAGAGGTATTTGCCAGGTGTGTTTCACCAAGAAAGTATTGGCAGGGAGTTACCTCTTTTTAAGGAGGGAATTACCTCTTTTAAAGACTTCTCTCTTTTTTCCTTCTTTAGTACTTAGCCTGTGTATTTCAGATTTCTTACTCTTTTGCATCTGCAAAGCAGCTAGTGAATGGTAAAGGTAGACAGTAAAAAATTATGGCAACAAAGCTAAATGTAAGGAAATGTATTTAGCTCCCAATCGATTTTTTTTTTTTTTTAGTCTTCTATGTCATGGCCTTGGAATGAAGCTGTCATTCTGCTTTATACTTAAAACCTGTCCCCAAAATTGCCCCCTGCAACTCTATTGTTCTGCAAGAGAAAAGATCAGGTGTAGGGAGATTTTTACTCCTGTACATGAGGAAAGGCAGAGTAGGTGCTACTGGAGCTTGGTGCTTGAATAATGCTTCTTTCTCACTTTGGTGGTGTCCATACTGCTGTATGTTAATTCATTCATAGAGTTGAAGAAATAGACAACTGTAAGAAGATACTTAACCTGATAAAGCTAAGAATTTGTTCACATTCCTTAGTAGCACTCAATGCTGAGTGTTACTAAAGCATACATGTAACTAATCCTTAGTTTTTGTGCAAGTTGTTGGAAGAATTAGCCAGTGTCTGAATGTGCACCATTTTCAATAACACTTTGCAGTGTAAATATATGCATGTCAACTAAATTACTGCTGTATGTATAGTCACAGAATATAGAATGGTTTGGGTTGGAAGGGACCTTGAAGAACATCTAATACCATCTCCTCCCTTCCATTGACCAGGTTGCTCAAAGCCACATCCAGCCTGGCCTTGAACAGTTCCAGGGATGGGGCATCCACAGCTTCTCTGGGCAGCCTGTGCCAGTCCCTCACCATCCTCACAGTAAAGAATTTCTTTCTAACATCTTAGCCAAATGTTCTCTCAGTTTGAAGCCACTCCCCCTTATCCTATCACTACAGTGCCTGGTGAAGAAACCCCTCTTGGCTTCCCTATAGGCCCCCTTCAGATGCAGGATGGTAGCTCTGAGGTCTCCATGCAACCTTTGCTTCTCCAGGATGAACAGTCACTTTGAAGGATGAGTGTCTTAATTTTAGTGTAAATGTTACTTACATTCAATGATTTTCAGCAAATTAAATGTAACATTCCTTTTGTAAAACAGTGTTCTTATTCAATTCAAGTTATTTTATGCTTCTTGTCCATGTGTTATCCTTAGTAAAGTTGAAACCAGAAATAATAGTCATATTTGGTAACTTTTAATTGTCCTGTATGTTAACAGATTGCATAAATCAAAATGCAGTCAGAAATGTCTTTTTTTGGGTTTCTGAAAAACAGATGAATGTGTCTATAGTCAGTGAGAAAGCTTTTACCATTTCATCCCCACCTAAACAATAGTGCTGTGATTCTGCATGCTACTCTATGTTTAAACACCTAAATTTTCAAACATTTTTCTGTAGGTATAAAACTAGAATAATCCTACTTTTATTGGGCAAATACGTGATTAATATTACATAAAAGTTAAAATTTACATACATTTCTCTTAAGCTGTAGAAAAATCAAATTACAATACCTAGGGTAAGCAGTTCCTGCTTATAAAGGCTAAGGGTTTTACTGTTCTTTCTAAAATGTGAAGATATGGGAAAATACTGTTGATAGGGAAGTTGATTGGGAAGTGATACCAAAACCAGGGTGTAGTTTTTTCTGGTGTGACATTATTTGGTGGCAGGGGGCAGAGACTCTGGAGCATTTCCATCACGTGACAGGTTGTGATCCTTACTGGGTGAGCACAGCTGGCTTTTTGGACTCTGTAATACTGGTACTATACTCCAGTGATCTGAAATGATTTCTAATTTAAAAATCTTAGGTGTTCTTCCTGCTTTTAAAAAATCTTCTGTGCATTTGCCCTGTGAGACCATTCCTGTTCCTAAATAACAGCATGAGAACAGGAGAACAGTCTAGTCTGAGATATTTAGATACCTTTATGATTGTTGAGGATGTTATTGTTATGGGCAAGATCAAATGCTGTTGCTCACTGCTCAGGAGTGGGTACTCAAGAATCAGGAATAGTGGATGTTAATGGAAATTAACATTGCTAAAGTTCTGTAGTAATAGTCTCCGCTGTTTCATTGTAATAACCTGTTGTAATATTTTTACAATATTTAATCACTTAAGAAGGATTATATTGTCTTTCTTGACTGATATCTCAGTGCAAGGTGATTGTGATGGGTGAAAATCTGGTCTGCCAGCAGCAGGAATGATAGGGTGCATGAACTGCTGGAACAATTCTCCCACTCTGAACCATGAAACCAATCTGTTCCTGGCAGCTACAATTTTATGGAAACTAATTCTTTTTGATGGAATCAGGTGAAAAATATATGGTTCCGATTAGCAAAGAGTCTGTACAGTTTCTTGGTCATGGAGAACATTCCTCTGGCCATGTGCATGTGTTCAGATGTGTCTGACTAGACATATTATTTATGTTACATATTTATCTTCCTATATTTAAAGTGATGGACAGCACTGTTTTTTAAATATACTATTCTTTAAATATTTGTATTATAATTGATAAAATTATAATTATTAAATATATGTTTATTATGGTAGAGTGAATATTCAGTTTTATTGTTCTTAAGTTTCAGAAACTCAAGCTTTTAAACCCAACAACCCTCAAAATAATACTTAGTAGAACTACATAGCAAAAACTCAAATATGAACCTTTTTTGAAGTACCACTTTTTTCTGTAGGAAGTATGTATTATACAAGTGACTGCTTGGATAAAATAATGACCTTTCATTTATAAGTATCCTGCAGAGCTGCAAAAAGTAAACTGGTATCTGCAGTCTGCCTAATGGACTGCTCACCACATCACCGCATGCAATTAAGCATAAGTGATTTTTCTGCTCAAGACAGCCTCAAGACTGATTTAGCAATGAAACTTAATTACTTCTAGCCCTTAGAGAAAATGGCTCAACAAGGTTGAGGTTGCTGGCAGGGCAGTGTGGGAAAGCTATTGCTGCAACTCCCTTCCCCACTTCTGATTTTCTGTTTGCAGTACTTAAAGCACAGTTAACCTTCAGTTAAGCAAATATTCCCACAAAAACGGTGCATTTTTATTTCTTTCTTTGTTACAAGGCTAAAGAAAAATATAATGAAACACTGCAGTATTTTAAAAGCAAGCATTCTGATCAAATCCCACTGCTTCAGACTATGGGTGAAGTTCTTTCTGCTAATGGAAAAGAAAACTTAAACATTAGTTCTCAAATGCATAAGTGTTAGTTAACCATTCTGGCCAGAGAAATCTTAAGCTAAAAGATAAAGGTAAATGCATTTGTGCTTCTTGACAATTCAATATGTTGTATAGGTAAGTTGTTCCTTTATTTTGTACTTAGGTTACAGGAAAAAAATGCTGAAGGAAATGAACATTACCAAAAAAATGAATCATATTAATAAACTACTTTATACTCAAAATTGCTTCATTTGAGTTTTTAGGAAATGTGTTATTTTTCAAGGAAACAGGAACTTTAATTCTGTGACTCCAAGGAATACAAAGAATACATCTGGAATAACAATTCAGAGGGACATATGGCATCAATTGGCTTATATTTTCCTATATGGGGGTTCTGATTGAAGTAAAAGGGAAAAGTGCTCATAAATTGTGTGGGATTAAAAATGCAAATACTATGCTGTTTTGGATTTATGTGCCCTACTAAAGAACTGTGAATATGGAAAAGATGTGGAAGCTGAGCAAAGAAAATTTATTTTTCTGTTAGTTGGTTGTGGCAATAACTTGCTTTATTTCTGTAGTGTATTTTTCACCTTAACAGCTTTGACTCTCTTACTCTTATCTCTTCATGTAGAGAAATTTCTCATTCACCTTTAAGATTGTAATTTACAAAAATATGCAATATTGCAGTTGTAATGTTTTTGATAAATTTCCTCCTTAGTAATGCTCCAGGTCTTCTCCCTGTTAACAGCTATGGACATACTTATCAATGGAAATATTCACGGTAACAAAACGAACACATGCCGAAATATTTGCAAGAGTGTGCAGCATGAGACACTAATTCCCAAGGGCATGTTTAGCACATGCTCTAGTGCTTTACTCAGTGGGAAGTGAATTTAAGAGTGTGTATAGGTCCCCTTGATTTTAACAGTATTTAACCAAACAAGTGACTTAAGCTTTTTGCTAGGCAGGAAATAATAATTTAAGCATGTCCTTTTTTTAAATTTTACTTTTTTATCTCAGGTCAGAGCATTGAAAGAGTCATTGGAATCGGAACTGTTTTAGCCTTACATTTAGAATCTCTGGAATAGTTACCAACCTTGGCTTATATTTATTATATTGTGTTATATATTTACCCATATTTTTAAATTTGAGCTTCGCAAGCTAATATTTTCTGGGGTAATGAGGGTGGTGCTTCCCATCTGCACTATGCAATGTCAGTTTTCCTCCTTTCATGAAGGAGGAACGAGGTCTTTCACAAAATCCATAATGTGACAAAGTAATGAGAGATGGACCAGAGACCTGAATTACAGTTGCACCAGCAATGTCTATCAGGAACTACATGAACTCAGTAAGGGACACTTGCCTTGGACAGTTAACTACCTGAATAAACTTGAGAAGAGGCTGGGAAAAAAACTGAGTATTAACATCTCCTTGAGAGGCTTGGGATAGGTAAGTGACTGACTGGGAGTCCGACAAGTACACGTGAAAAGTAAGCTTTTGCTCTCTTCATTATACGGGCAAAGTGCCACTCCTTATTTTGCAATAGGTCATGCAGTAGATGTACTTAATTCCTATCATAAACTAATTAATGGGGTTACCTGCAGTGAAAGATGGTCTTAATAACCCATGTGGTCTCCTGCAGTTTTAGGTTCTAGTGGAGATGGGTCCAGTGGCTTGGCAACCTCTGTTCTTTTCAACCATCCAGTGATATAAGGTGGTTTTCAGGCTGCCCTGGAAACTTCATGCTAAAAATTTAGGACTAATAATATTGTTGGGATATAGGATAAATCATAATCTTTGTCTACCTCTTGAATTTTACTAAACTTTGTAAGCTAAGTTTCACTCCTAATTAGAAGAAAATATTTTCTTGGGTTAACAGTAACAGCCTTGCTGCCTCCTTTTGTTCATTGCTGAAGTGTTTATGGAAAAGGGACAGATGCATTGTATTCTTTGCAGAGCTCCTTTCTGGAAGGTGCTTTGACTCCCTTTCATGTTGGATTTTAAATCTCTGTTACTTGTTTGTAAGAAGAGTTGAACACTTATGTATAGTTTACTTCTCTGAATTTGCTCTGAGTTGTCATTTTGCGGTCTGTGCAGGAGGGAACTGAACAGAGGCAGATGTGGAAATATTTCTTTTCAGTAAGATTATTTTGTACACAATGTACTCCTCTCTGTGGTGTTCAGTACAGCTCATTGGACTTCATGTAAATTTAGGACAAAAATGTAGACAAATAAATTTCATTGTGTCATCTGCTTGTCCTTGAACTTGGTTTCACTTTAGGATGACTGCGTGAAGAGACCATGAGTGGCTACAATTTTCCAGTCATAAGGAAAGTGCTTGGAATTCCTGACATTTGGAAGTGTTCACATATGTTTGATAAAATGTGAGGTGGTTTTGTTTTTTTTTTTTTTAAAAAAAAGCTTTTAAGTTGCAGGAACTCAGAACTTTTATGTAATCAGATCTGACCCTGGAGCTGTTTATCAGACTTAAAGAAAGTGCCCTTCACTTGATTTGAATGCTAGTGGTGATGTTTAAAGGAAAGATTGATTATTATCTCTTTCTATGTTCTTGGTAGCCACCAAAGATCCTTAAGTTCATTCTCTTGTTTCATCTTGAATAACAGAGAGCCATTTAGAAATAACAGCTGGTGACCAATGTGGTCTGGTAGAGGCAGTGGGTATCAAGAAATAATTCCTGTGTGAGATGTCTTATTTTCCAAAGCATGTTCTTCCACCAGTGAACTGTACTTGTTCTGGCTTAAATGAGTATTTTTTTGCACTCCCAATATAAATTATTTCAGTTCCAGTGTATGTAGTTTCTACAAACAGCATTTGGCATCGAGAGGCCAAATTTTATTATTTTAATGTATCAATAATATGGGAAATACTGTTCTAGATAGTGGAACTTTGTGTACAAAGGACAGAAATAAAGATATTTGATTCTGTTGACCAATAAATATTTTGATGTATATTAAAATATCAGGACATGATTTTAAAGCTATTAAAGTGCTGCTCAACAATGGATGTGGTGACAAATAGCTGGCTATGAAAAGGTTCCTGCCTTGGCCCCTTATCTCAATGCATTTTTATGCCAAAAAAATTACAATTTGTGGTTACATTACTAATTCTGGAGTGAAAAGTGACACCTGTTTAGCATTTCAAATGCTGTAGTTATGTCTGAAGCAGACAGAATAGTTTGTGCATTTGGAAGTTATCTCTTTGCATCTTCACCCTTCCCCATTTTTGTTTTCTCCAGTATTTAACAGTTGGTTTTTTGAAGGTGCTATCAAGACAAAGTCTTTTCCAATAGTAAGTAGAAAGAGCCTTTCTAGAGCAGATTTTCAGCTTCATCCCCAGAGTGAGAGCTGTGGCAGAAAAAATGTGGTTAGAGGGTATCAGTGTTGCTGGAGTGGCACTGGGAGAACTGGGCCAGCCTGTTGAAGGGGGACTCTGGACTGGTGTCACCATCTGATCAGAAAACTGTGGGAAAGGTTGTCTCTGAGTTACAACATAATTTCTGTGCTGCCTGCTATTAAGATTTCTTCAGTCCCTCAGCTCTGAATGTGAAAGGTTCCCTAAGAAGGGATTTTAGGAGAGCTAAACTTAGACAAAGCTGCTTTTATTGCTGAAATACCTCATTCAGTCATTTTCCCAGTATAGATGAGAGTTGAGATTTGTCTCCATTAATTCCCTCAGGGTATCTTAAAGAATTTTATGCAAGATCTCTAAAAAAGAAAGAATAGTGTTTCTGTTCTTATCTGGCATTATATTAAACATTTGAAAATATACACATTAAACATTTGAGGATATAGTAATGAACCAGAGTTGTTTCAATTTTTCTTTGACCCATTCCTGTATTGTAGACAGATTATAGTATCAAAATACTGTAGTAAATCACTTAATAATTAAATTCTTTGTTCGTATCTCAGGAGTTTGAAATTCCTTTGGGTTTTCCCACCACCACCTTTGAAGATAAGGCCTGATTTGTCATGTGTTACATAATTCTAAAGTAGTTTCTGCTCAGGTGACCTAGCAAGCAGATAAAAATGGTGCTGTACTTGGAGGAGAGAAAATACTTTAAAAGTTTTTTTTTAATGTAACCATTTTTTCTTTAATGTCTATATATTTAGCAGAGTTATAACCTTTCAGAATATACAAGCATGTTTATCCAGTTGTGTAAGGCTGTCTTATAATTAATCAAAACCTTTCAGGTGTGAACATTTGTTCTTTAATTGGAAGCAAAAACTCTTTGCTAAAGATTCAGTACTTATTATAGGTAAGACCTGAGAAAGCTCCTAATTTAAATATCAAAGCTTTCCAATGGAAAACACATTTTCAAGAGAACCAGAAGTTAACAGAATTTAATTCTCAAATATTTCTTTTTTATTTTTGAGATGTTGAATTTTTCTGTTGTTTAATTTTCTGTCTTGGATTTGTTTCTCTTCAGAAGCATAGAGACCTCAGGTCAGATTTATAAAGGCTTCTTACATTAAATCTGCTAGTATTAAGCATTCATTCAGTTTTAATGTGATGTGTATGTGTTGTGAATTTAATTTTTTGTTTTACGAAGCTGAATGGTAATAAGGGTCTGTGATTTTCCTCCCAAACAATATTTTTATGTGTGCTTCTCCCTTATGTGTGGAATGAGCACAGTATTGGTCAGTGTTTGAAGAAGCATTTCATTGCCTCAGTAGTGAAGTAGGTGTTCTAGGAATAGTATGAAACACTACCCGAATTTCTGGATGCAATCTGAGAGGTGCTTTGATGTTGTGATATTTCTACAGGGGTACCAAGCTTAGGACCCCATGCAAGGCTCCATTTAGTTTCTTGGTTTTGCAGTTTGAAATAAAGCTGTTGAACACAAAGGCAGCAACAGAAACCCCCTAATATATTTTTTGTTGATAGTTTTGGTTGGAGTTTTTTTTTTTTTTTTTTTTTTTCACAAAAGGCAGCTTGTAATTAGGGTTGAAAAGGACTCTTAATGGTGTACTAATTTAGTACTCTTCCTTGTCCTGACAGGTTTAATTATTCCTAAGTATCAGTGAATAGACTGATGACTAGCCCAAAATTGACCAGTTCCATTGATGATTGGGCAGTGATAAAATTGTTCCTTCCATTTTGTTTCGCTTTTTTTTTTTTGTGAGTTGTACTAGTGAATTATTCTTCCTCAGGTAACCTGTGTTTTACTTAATTGCAGATAAGCCAATAAGACATTTCCTTTACTTCTTATGAGTGTTTTTTTAATTCCCCGATCATCATCCTGGCTGCAATTTAAAGGGTTTAAATCAGCTTTACTGGCTGCAATATTTTCTCATAAAGTTAGATTAGAACTTTCTTTCCAACACATTTTTAAAAATTGAAGTAGAATTCCCTCCCTCATGTAATATTTTTTCCTTCCTGGGTTCCTGGCATTTTTTCTAAACTTAAAATAACTCAACATGCTGAACTTTTCCATATTGTCTCCATCAATGTCTCCACTGTTATTTCCTTTTTCCCCTTTGCTTCAGGAAACACATTTTTCATGTCACTCACTGGCAAGGGAGTAGCTGATTTATACAAAGACCAAACCGCCTACCAAAATGATCCTCTTATAATTTCCACAAAAATTGGGAATTTTTCTCCTTTTCTACCTACCTGTCAACCTTTTTTAATGTAGTATTATATTAGTGTTTTGTATATTATAAGAGCTATACTGTTGTTATCCCACTACTGAGTGATTCATCTCATCTGGTAGATAACTTCTGGTTGTGCACTGCTTGGCTTGGTTATTTCTCAAGGAATAAGGAAAGATGCAGATTATCAGTTTCACTTTTTCCAGTGGATGAATAGCATAATTCTGCAACAACATAATTCTGCAACAGCATTTGAATCATGGCAAGTGATAAGGAGGTGGGGCACAGAAAAGTGAGGAGGGCATAGTCCTAGCTAAAAAAATGCAGCAAACCTACTTCTGTGTGAGTAGGTAGAGGAAGAATACTTACATAATGGGAGAACAAAACAGATTACTATGTGACTCAAAATAGTTGATGTATTTTACTGAGTCTTCATGAACTGGTCTCATGATAACAGACTTTTGTCCAAGCTCTGTTATACTTGTAACAGAAGCAGCTGAATTACACAAGACCAGAACAGCATCAGTGAGTGCAGCAAATGCAGTAAGCTGTGCAAGAGGACAGCCTTGGGTGTGTTCTGAACTCACCTGGTGCTCCAGACTCCCACTTGAAACAGTCTCCCACTTGAAAGCTTTGCTATTACTACAGCTGAAATAGAAAATTAATGTTTGTCCTGAAAATAGTACTTTGTTCAAAGAAGTGATGCTCTGATATTCAGGAAAAAAATGCCAGAAATCTGATAGAGCATATGGGTGCACACCAAGAATGATGGGAGAAAATACCTTGAAGACACAAACTCATGAACTGAAATAATAAGCATGTTATATTGCCCTTGGCTGACATCTCAAATATCTTTTTAATGGTGAATACTAGATGTTATTCAGGCCCTGGTCACTGCAGAAATTGAATGCAGAGTCATCAGAAAAGTGGAGTAGAATCACAGAATAATTAAGGTTGGAAAAGACCTCTAAGATTAACTATAACCTGGCAGTGCCAGGTCCACCACTAAACTTATGTCCCCAAGTGCCACTTTGACTCATCTTTTAAATCCTTCCAGGGGTGATGACTCCACCATTTCTCTGAGCAGCCTCTTCCAATTCTTGGCAACCCTTTACGTGAATATCTTTTTTTTGTAATAACTAAAACAAACCTCCCTTGGCTACAGCTTTAGGCTTTCTCCTCTTGTTCTATTGCTTGTTCTGTGGGAGATGAGTCCAACCCAGCTGGGAAGAAAGTTGTTTTTTAATCCTCCCTCCAGAAAGTTTTAAACCTGGAAAGGCTGATGCTTTTACTTAATGCTTGTTCTCTGTGTGAATACCTTATTGTTTCTACGGACAGTACCATTTCAACAAAGATAATATACCCAGGTCTTACCTGCTTCAATTTTAAATATGTTGAGGGGTTTTTTTTCAGTATTTCTTTTGTTCTCAGTGGGGGCTGAAATTGATACTAAGAAGGTCATCTAAAATGTCAAAAACATTAATACTCTCTGTTATTATGTGATAGCATCATTTTGATTGCATGAATGAATATCTGAAAATTATTATTTGCAAGATGTTTCTTTAAAAATACTAATGTGAGCACAACAGTTCCTTTTTGTTTAACAGAACGATTATATTTATTTTCTGACTTTCAACCAAATATCTGTAACATAAGTAATCTCTAAAGTATTAATCTTTTAAATATTGTCCAGATTAACATTTTATCTATATTGGTATTGCATTTCTACAAGGCTTTTTTTCTGTAATTTGATAGCTGAAACTATTGGTTCCTGTTTTACACTGGTATGTACTTGCTTGAGTTTGTGTAACCTGATCTATTTGTCTGAATTTTGGCTGTTCTGGGGCATGTGCTGCCTGCTTGACTCCACTCTGCTTTTGTCTCCCCAGTTTTCACTTCTTTAATGATTCCCTGCAGTCCGTGAACGTTAAGGTTCATGTGAGGTCAACCATACCTTGCAGATAGTGATAATAGTGCAAATAATGACAAATATGGGGGGGGGGGGTTTACATGGTGTTTCCTGTATTTAATTTAGAGGCTAGGGATTTGTGAGCAGCTTGCAAGGATGTTGATGAAGTTTGGTTGAAGTTTTTAGGTTCAGATTTGAATCTCTGAGTATGCTCCTGTTCCCAACCCCCTTTTGCATTTTGCTTTTTAAAAAAATCCTGTAAATGGACCATGGTTGGGGATCTTCTGTCTCTTGAGTTTGTCTTTTTTCATGTTTTGTATGTATTGTATTTCTTTACTTTTAGGGCTTTTGTAAAGCTGTTTCTATTTAACCACCACCTGAACCAGGGCAGCATGAAAAGGAAACTGGCCCCACTAAGGAATAATTTTAGTCCCTGATGACAGTGAGAGTGCATGGAGGGAACACAAAATACTTTCTTACAGGTTCCAAAAAGAAGAGATGGCTCTAGGCTAAAAATACCCCTTACAAAGTAGGAAGTGATGTGTACATGTGAGTGATTTGAAAGCTCAAAAAATTTCTCTCTCTACCAGCTGATGCTAAAAAGTAATTTAATATTACTAGTAACAGTGCCAGAAGAGGTAGCAAAGCAGGCAAGTTATTAAAAAACAACAGCAACAACAAAACTCCCTTTTTTCAGCTTTTTAATAAGCCTATTCTAAATTGTAAGATTATAGGCTTCTGCTTATACTCTGAATGAACAGCTGTTGTTGGCTGGTGGAATTTAAGGAGCTCTTGGCCTCCCCCAGAGAGCCCTTTTTCCATGCAGAGGTGAGTGCAGGGGGCTGTGGTGCTGGGTACTGCTGGGCTGTTGAGGCTGCTATTTAGGAAACAAAAATTAAATCCTTTTGTTTCTGCTTTGGATACAGAGAAACTACTAAAATCTCTGAAATCCCTGGAAATTGTGATATAACATTCCCTTAAATATGGAATAATGAAATTTGATGATATAACCTTATATATCATCTTCTTTTACCTCAGTTGTCTCTGTCATTAAGTTAGCAAAAAGAAGTCTTTGTTTCAGGATACTTTCACTAAGATATGCTGAAGTCTTCTTTTGGTTGATTGATTTGTTCTTATGTGCTCTATTGGGAAAAAAGGCACATCTAAATGTGATGGATACCCTGATATTATGCACTCTGTCATTTTACAGAGTAGGATGTACACTTAAGCTGTTTTACAGGAAAGTCTTTTGAGACTGTTGAGGAAACAGTCCAGAAACATAATTATGCCAAAGCTGCTGACTTTTAAAAAAGAATTTCCAGTGATAATAGGATTTAAACTAAATACAGTTTAATTTCAATTCCATGGCTGCAATTTGCAGGAAGAAAATTTTACTTTGAGTTTACATTTTTCTGGGTTTGAATTTGTTAACCCCTTGTGTTAACCATAGTTGTGGCACTTTGTTTAGCTCTCCTTTTCAGCATTAAAGACATAAAAATGATAAAGTTGTTGTTGGAAAGAGAAGATTCTAGTGTTGTTGCATTGCATTTGGATGTTCTCATAGCTCAGTTATGCTTTTGAGTACAACTAAGATAGCATTTTTTGGTGCAAGAGGGAACTGGCCCCACAATTTGTTCTTAGTCCTGTTTTTCTGTAAAAACTTGTCTGGGGGTGGCTGAGAGATGAAAAGATGTTTTCAACTGGTCATCCCTGAACCCAAGGGTGTTTGGGTTGTTTGATTTACATTATAATCATCCATTGTCTTCAAAGTTTAAATCGTATTTTTTTTTGTATAATCCTGTTTTGAATGCCATTTTATTTCATCAGCTGAGAGTTCATTTACTCACACCTTGGAATACTGTATTTCTCAGTGATGACTTGGAAAACTTGAATCAGTTTAATGGAGCAAATATTTCATGACCACCTATGGGTACATTTCACCTTTTGCTGTATTGCTTTCACAGTGCCTGTTCTATTATCAAAAAGCCTTTAATTTTGGGATCTTTACCAAATCATCTGGTCTTCTGCACCATTTGTGGTGCATCTACAGGAGCAGAGGACAGAGAATTAAATTGTTTCCTGAAAGAGTAATGTGTGGAGCCCTGTAATCTTCACTAGCTGAAGCTCGCCCATGTGCTTCGGAGCAATATTTAATGAGACAGTTCAAAAGGGCAGCAGGTGTGTTCTGGAGAGCAGGAGGCAATCACTTGAGCTCTTTGCTCTTGTATTTGAAGATATTCCTGTTGAGTCTTTTACACAGTTCAGTGAACTGAGTGAACTCATGATGTGCTTTCCTTCACTTTTTCTTTTATCACAAGAAATCTTTCTAGAGTTCTTGCACTTGTTCTTCATCCTTTGCTGTCAAGCAAATAAGACAGGTCTTTCAAATGTACTTGTGTTGTGGCTCCCTGGTCAAGTCAAGGAGAGCTAGACTGTGGTGACATTTAGGACTAATTTGGGGCTAAGAATTATTTGAATGTAGTATTTGGGGGGGAAATAATAATCTCATAACACTTTGAAAATGTGATGTTTTTGAAGATTCAAACCTAAAGCACTAATTTTACAGGAAAAATATAATTGATGATGTCTTTTGGAGGAGTAATCAACTGCATTAAATGCAGATGTTTAATTAATAAAATTGTTTAAATAATATTCTCTTTTCCCCTGTAGGTAAAAATCATACATATAATAAGCCTTTACATTTTAAAAAATAATTTAAATAAGTTACCTTATTTTTCCATAAACAAAAATTCATTAAAAATTTTTTTTGAAGTTATTAGTGCAGTAAGACATTTTTCAGATATAAGTTTTTCTCATGGGATAATTGTTTTGTACTGCACTGAAATTTGGAACATGCATATTAGAAAAGAGTTGAACTCACACATGCTGTATTGTACTATGTGCTTTGCATAGACCTGCTGCTTTTACTCAATGTTAGCTGTGTTTCTGCAGCAAAATCAAGTGTGAAACAGGTAAAAAAAGCCATAGTTAGCAGCAGTTCAAACTTTGGTTTAAACATCTTGTTTGTGGTATAGTCTCTTTAACACTATTTTTAGCCATGTACTTTGTATTTGAAAAGGTGGCGATACAGTGCTCCATGGCTTTGAGGTAAAGACTGGAAAAGATATGAGTGAGAGAAAGTGTTGCAAGAAAGATCAGACTTCTCTCTCAGGTTAAGCTGCTGAAAGGTTTTCTCATTTGAGCTTGTTCCTTACACTCAGGAGTGCTTGCTGAGTAGGGAGAGTCTAGATGAAAAAGAGCTCAAAGTAAATCCGTAGTCCCTTGGCAAACAGGAGACAACGCACGTTCCCAGTCATGTAGTATTTGACATTATTTGTGTAAAATAATGAACAACTTGAAATTTTTGAGTAGCTTCCTAAAATATGCCCAGGAATTTGAAAAAACTGGGTGTGGAAACACTGCAGCAGTGTCGAGAGCCCAATAAATTTAGCTGTGTGATCAGTTACAAATGCAGCTAATCTCCCTATTGTGACCTTTTTGGATTCCCAGTAATTTTCAGGGCACAACACCATAGTCTGGGCATGGGTGCTGACTGCTCTTACCTCAATGGATTGCGCAGCTGTTTTCTAGAACTGGATTTACATTAATTTTCACAGTAATGCTAAATGAAAATAATCTTTGCAGATTAATTGGTTTGGATCTTGATAACCAGCTCTTTGCTAATTACATGCTTTTCAAGGGTTTTTGAGCTCCCTTTATCAAGGTGACTTCTTTCTTTGAGGTGTTTTGTGCCCAGTTGTGACACTATTTGAATGTGTCTTCATTTATATTTTATAAAAGTTACAAAAAAATAAAAATCACATTATTACCAATTGCCATAGTACTTTTGAAGTTCTCCAAGAGCAGACTCAGGAGATTTGATATACCAGGTAACCCACATTATCTGTCCCTTTTGCTTTTCTTTCCTATCCCCTTTTTCTACTGGTCTGATACCACTGTGTGGATGCAGTTTGCCATTGGGAATTTTATCCACCATGGTGGATGCCGTAAAAGACATAATTTGAGGGTCTAGGACAGCCTTTGCGGCAGCCCTCCTTCTCCAGCTCGTGGCAGGAGAGGTTGTGTGCAGGCAGCCATCCTCCCTTCCCAGAGGACAGGAATGGGTGAGAGAGCTGGGAGTGCAGAGCAGAATATGGCAGGGGTGTAATATAAATGAAATTGTGACCATTTTAGTTGTTTTGTTATGTACCAGTTATAAAATGTTGTATTCTGGTTTTGGATCAGAAACAGAGTAATACCTCTAGGCATGAATAAACATTCACACCAACTTTTAAATATCTAAGAGAATATTTAAACAATGACCAAAGGGCATAATCTTATGTTAACCTTGTTTCAATTTGCTTATGTTGTTTTGATCTTATTTTTTTCTGTGTTGTGGTGGTAGTAACAATAGCAGAAGGAATAAAAATTAATCTGCCTTCTCAGTAGCATTCTCTGCTGGTGCCAAGACTTTTTCCTGAACCTGTAGGTGTTGTGTGGAGGAGTGGGTGATAGATCTTCTAACACTAAAGTGATGGTTGGTAAAACAAACAAGACAAAATTTAAACTGTTGGGAGAAAGAGAAGCATAATATAATCTATACTGTTTGTCTTAATCAAGGTGTAATAAAGTTCTGTAATGGAGGAAGAATTGTTGTTTGCTATTGGTGTGTGGCCTTTGCTGTGTAATCTTTAAAAATTAAGTACTTCAGTAAAACACCATTATTTTTCCACTGATTTCTGTATTAGTTTTCAGCTTCTATATCTTAGGTCTAAGAATAATATAGCTTAATAAAAAGATAGGGAAAGGCACTGTGAATCAAGCTAGAACGGTTTATAATAGTGCTTCATGAGCTTTCTGCTTAGCATCTCCTCTTTCCACTCAGTTTCCATGTCAGAGGTGGTTGAAAGGACCACCAGAGGTGCTCTTCAAAAGGAGCTGTCTCTGAAGCACAGCCATCACCAGCAGCCTGAGCCCCTTCCCTGGCTTACTGCAGTGATGTGGATGCTGAGGGAGAAGGAACCTCCAGCAGTGGCATGGAGTAGACATCTGTGGCAAGAACTCAAGTCCTTCCTTTCACATGTCTCAAGAGTATCTGTACTTTCTCAGGAAAAGTCACTGGAAAGTAATTCCATGAGCAGCATGAGCTCCTCCATTCAACAGATAACACAATCAGTGCTTTCACCCCCTTCCAGTCAGGTCTGATTCTCTTTCCTTACATGCTCACATAAATGTTACTTTTCAAGAGCCCTTGTTCCCCTGAAGAGCTGACTGTGTCTCATGATGACAGCCAGTGTCAGCTGTACATTGTGGAGGCTCCTATCTGGGGAAATGTGAGAGGCATTTTAGCTTATCAGTTTAGCTATTCCCCCTCCTCACGTTCTCAAGGGGGCTCTTACTTGCAAAGCAATGCATGCAGTTCAGAATGCTAATGAAAACTCTGCCAAAATTGGGGAGAGATACAGGAATGTTAAATGACATCTTATACAAGGTATCAGGATTTATGCACAAACATAAATAATTATCATAAATTTTAAATATATTCCTCAGTTAGTAAACATCAAAATATTGCTGTATATGTATATATAGAAATAGCATTTGTGTCTGCTAGTTGTACAGCATTTTTAAGAAAATAAATTCACAGTTTCTGAGCACATTCTTTGATGTGTATTTCTCCTGGCTGCTCTATCGGTTTCCTCAGCCTCTTCTTTGCATGGCCCACAGTCTCAACCAGCAGAACAGAGGAGGCAGCTCTGGGTGTGGGCATGTGGGGCAGGAAGCTCTTGAGCCCAACTGTTGTCAACTTACAATGAATCTGAGCATGCCAAATTTTTAGTAATTTTAAAATTTGTCCACCTAACTGGCTTTAATTATCAAATACATAGATAATAGTTAAATGCTTGCAACAGTGGGAAAACCCTCCTGTTTGTGTCCGAATTATCAAAATAGGTAATTTATTTCTACCTCTTTCACCCTGTCCCTTTACTAGCTTGTAATGCATATCAGAAATTCATCACATTCCGCTACTTTTCAGAAATTTCACCAGTATGAATCATTACTGGATACAGTAGCTTTCATGATGCTGCCTTGCAAAGTGTTGTTCTTATACTATTAATACACGTGCTTCACAGCAACAAAATTATTTCAATACCTGTAAGCTTTTAAAGATTAATAACTTGCAGTTCCTTTTTGGATACTAAGGTAATATCAAACCTTGTAATTCTTCAGTGATTGTGAGCTCTGGAAGAAGAAGAGACAGATAAGCAGAAATTCTCATGGTGGAGATGAAATCTTGGATGATTGTAACATGAGCTAAGCAGTTATGTTCAGAAGCCTAATACAAGACATCTGCACAGACTACTAAGAAAATTTATTGGGCTTTTAGTATTTACTACATTTGTAAAGCTCTTGTAGGATAAGTAACCAGATTTAAATTTCAGCTTACATATGGATTTAATACTTAGAGATGTTAGTGTTTTTGTAGTTTTCATTTGTGGTGTTGTATTTCAAGTATATCACTGATTCTGCCTTTTCAATATAATTTGAACAATTCATGTTTATTTGTCAAAATTATAATGGAGGGAGGTTCAAATCGTGCTGGTTGAATTGACTATGTTGTTAGTATCAGGCTATGATTTGATCTGGGTGTAATTTAAGCTGTATGGCCCTGCCCCTGTTCAGTCCATAAGAGCAGAAAATAGTTGCTTTTAGGTGGGTCACATCTAAGATTTATTCTTCTGTGCATCTCTGTGGTGGCAGAAGACACATGGAATAATCATCAAAAAAAAGGTGCTGGAGCAGGAGTGATGACTACGTAAGTTCATTTGCCTGGAAGTACTTTGTAGTTTCAACTCAAGCTGCGTGCATGGCCCAGCAATGGGCAAACCTGCACAGCAACATGTGTAGCCATCATGAGGAACATGTCAGGTTGTAGAAGGATCATAGTGACCCACTCCCAGATTTTTAAATGTGGATTTGAAGTGTAGATTTTTAAATTGAACTTAGTACACTCCAGTGGTATAACACAGAACTTTTGTTTTTGTTGGTGATAAAACTATGGTGTCATTTGGCAACTACTTTTTTGGTGCTTCAGTCTCTCAAGCCTTGTGCATTCTCGAAGGCAGTGGACTTTCCAGAAGCTTCCAGAAAGGATATTCGGTGGCTCTGTCAATGTATGTTGTAGCTCTGTTTGCTATGGCTAGTAGAATATGAAAAATGGGGAAAGAAACTTGACAAGTGACAAATGAAGAATGCTGAAATGCTCAGTTATAGGTATGCATGTATATATATATATATATGTATACACACACACACAGAATTTGTGAACTAGAAAATCAGAGGTTTAGCTTTTTTTTAAATTCATTGCTGTTCTTCTGGGACTGGCAGGTGCTCCCGGTCTTGGCTCAGTTACTGTCTGCATTTGCCAATTGCAATCTTTTAATCATGATCCAACAACAGTGCTTTAACAAGAATCTATATAATCTCTTGTTTAATAACACATACTCGTGTTTCTTTTGATCTTATCAGCCCAGAGATTGCTTCAGACTTGCTGACAGAAAAAAAATCAGGAGCCTCTGACAGCTGAGTGTTGTAGGTGTAGCTGAACTGGCCCTGTGCCCAATAAGGATCTGACAAATTGTTTTCTGCTTTTTCATAAAGCCTATCAATTTTAAAGCAGCAGCAATTTTGCTTCAAAAGTTATTTCTAATTTCAGCTAGGAAGATAATCATTATGCAGATGACCATGGGTATGACAAGAGTTTTCACCGTTACTTTTGATAGCTCATGCAGTTCTCCCCAGCTATGCTGCATTTCAATTAGAGATGGAGATAAGGTCTTACAAAGATTTCCATTTGACAGGATCAGCTACTGAAAGAAGGTAAAACATTGCATCCTTTGAAATTACCGGGATGATGTGGCTCCATTTCAGGATTTCCAATTGGCATATGTCTTTTGGGATCACTAGAAGTTTGAGCTTGGTGAAGGACAACCACCATTTTCCCTAAGTCCTTATGCTTTCATACAAAACCAAATAACCCATTTTCATTGTAAAATATCTTTGTTTTAAAAACTTCATTAATGACATTTCTGTACAGGATCTGTGTGACTTCTTTAATAAGCAGTGGCAACTCTGAGGATGGAATAGCTCATTTTGCTGGAAGTCAAGTGTTACGTGCCAGTTTTTGAAGCTGCCTTAGGTCTTCTGTGAGCTGGTAGTAGCACTATGCAGTGTTGAACTGTAGCTCCAACACCCTGGATGCTTCTACCAGCTAATATGACTGATCTGCCCATTTACCTCCTCCTGTCTTCATTAAATAGATTGAGTAGCTTCAGTGCTTTTCTTTTAATTACTAGGTCTGTGTTCCTTTATCGCAGACTTCAGTCCTACTCTTTATTCTGGCTGTAGCAGAGCAGCCTCCAATCAGAGACCTTTTGTACCCCAGGAAATCTGACTATAATGGAAATGATTAAAGAAAATGCACATAACCTCAGGACTGAGTAAGGTGCGGGAAAAGCCTGAATACACAAGACTCAAGTAGTTTTGATAGTTTTAGCAGTGTTATTTTTTCCTTTCTTTGGGCCAAGATTTTTATCTGACTGTGAGGGAAGGTCATTTGTGAGCTACTTCTACTGGTGTTACTGGGTCTACTGCTGTGACCAGGGCAAGTGGTAACCACTTTCACCCAGAGCATTTTGTTTTGTGCTCAGTGCTGGGTACTGCCAGATGTCACTTCCTGTTGCTGACTGTATGATGACAGAACTTTCTTGGAAAAAAATAAATACTGGATTTGTCAGCCAACAGAGATCTGGAGAAAAGTACCTTTTCAGTTTTGTCAGCAAGTTTCCTTTTATTTTTTATTAAGGGTTTAGCATAGTACAATGAAGTATAATGTAATCAATTAAATTAAAGTACTCACATACCAAATATGCTAACCTGTCCTGGAGCACAAGGATTTTTCCTTGTAACCTACAGGCATCTCTTCATAGATGTTAGAATCTTTAGGGCATATCATTCTCATTAGCAACATACAGGTTTTCTGCTTGTATCTGTTTCTTCAGCTGGAAAGTTTCAAGGTCTGTATTTTGCCAAGTACATTGTGTTGGTTTCTGTTGTAAATCAAAAAGTAATGGACTCTGCAAGAAAAATCCCAAGTGAGACTTCTTGCTCACTGGAATAGAAGTCTTATTCACTTAATATTTAGAATTCTATTTCTGTAGGCCTTAGTAGTTTTCCTTTTTTAAAAAATACTGTTATTTTAAAAACTAAAATAGGTACTGCATATTGTACTGAAGATATTACAAAAATTCTAGAATGGGGAAAAAGTTAAAAAAAAGGCTTATTTTGAAAGTAGCTTAGATTTGGAGCACAGTGACAATTTTTCTTCTGCTTCTGCCTTATTTCTGCCATGATAAGGCAGTCTCAGGACTTCCCATGTGGGGCTGTGAATTTTATGTAGAAGAGTCTGGGTCTGGTTTAGCCACATGTTTTGCTGTCCTTCAGTTGAGTAAATATTGGAGACACCCTGTCAAACATGCCCAAGGCATTTCTTGGATACGTTTGCCTCTACTGATCTTAAGCATCTCTGATAAAGGAGATTCCACAATCTCACAGACAACTTGTTCTGGTGTATCACTACCCTGGAGTGCTCTTTTTATTATCTAACCAATGCTTTATTTGCTGTAGATTTAACTCTGCCTTCCTCCTTCTGTACTTGATGAGACAGATTTATCAGTATATGATAATTATATGAAGATAGTTGCCATATTCATCACTAACTACTACTTTTATAGTTTTAGCAGTTTTCCAACAGTTGTACCCTACAGGCCTTTTATTCCCATCATGATCTTCTGGACTGCCTTTTTCTGTCTATGCTTTTCTTTAATAGTGGTGCTCAGGAGGTTCAACAAAGGGATGAGTTGTGGCTTTGGTGAGGAATGGTACCAGTATATCCTGGGAGCATTCGAAAGCAGCTTTTCAAAAAAGAATTGGGGGTCCTGGTGGGCACCAAGCTGGACATGAGCCAGCAAAGACTCCTTCTAGCATAGGAGGCCACTGCCAGCAGGCTGAACCAGGTGATCTTTCCCCCCTACTCAGTGCTGCTGAGACACGTCTGTAGTGGTGTGTCCAGTGCTGGGTTTCCCAAGCTGAGAAAGCTGTGCTGCTTTAGCCTGGAGTAGAAAGAGCTCTGAGGGAATCTTGAATATACATATAGATTGTTAGATATACTATATAGAGTACCTGTTCGATTATTATCAAACTTACTGGGGGAAAAAAAAGGTAAAAAAGGAATAAAAGAAAAAAGGGCAAGAAAAAGACTGTTTATTGAAGTCTTTTTAGTATGCAAAGGCACACTTTTTTATTGTGTTGGTTTTTCGGTGTTGGTTTTTTTTTTGGGAGGGGGAGTGTTTGTTTTTTTGGGTTTATTTTTTTGTTTAGTCATCCCCCCACATCATCCAGAAAACTGGTTCTTTGCCATATCTCACTTATTTCCCAATACTGTTGCTCAGGCTGTCAAGCTGCCTTCTCCCTGTGTCTCCTGAATAACCTCCAGAGAATTGATGGTTGGTTGCCTGATCCAAATACATTTTGAACTTTATAGGAACAGGGCAGATCTTTTTGAGTAGAATTTGAATTTATAAACAAGTCTGCTTGTCTGTTTTTGCTGCTAGTTTGAAATGAAATATTCAATTACCCTCATGAAATATACCTTTGCCTTAATGATTTTGTGTGGAATGATTTTAGATGTTCACATTTTTGATGCAGATTAATAAAGTATGATAGTACTGATGAAGGAAAAGGAAAAAATGGGTAGTTTACACAGCAGGTTACATGTCTCATGTAACCTAGTTTTAAGTCACACACAAAGGACTTAGAAAAGGGAAAAGGTGTCATTTGTAAGATTTTTTTTCTCTGAAAGTCACTGTAAAGATTTCCTATGCAAATTTTTCTCACACTTTCTGATCTGTTTTAACATGCAACAGCCTCCTGTTCTATGTGCTCATAACCTTCTAATTTACACCTCTGCCACCTCTTCCATTTCTTCTCACATAAGAAGTCTGTATCCTCTCATGATGAAAACTTCTTCAACCCTTGAAAATAGGTGCAAATATTTTCTGAAAGACTTGCAATATTTTTGTAAGGATTTTGCCTCCTAAATGATGGTATGAATATGGGACAGTATATCTAGAACAAAACAAAATTTTCTCACTTGTGAGGTGTACCTGGCAAAGATGGATTGGATTAAGGCAGGTGTTTTCCAGCACTTGTGAGTCCCTGTGCAGGTGATAAGGAGGAGGTAACAGCTCTAAGCTCCAGCAGAAAGGATGGCAGGAGGAAGTAGGAGGTTCCACTCCCAGTGCTGGAGAGCTGCTAAGTTTGCTCAACAGCTCTTATATGAGCACACTGATGATACAGAGCGAGGTAGGATTGCTCCACGTGAGTTTAGACTAAGCTAAACTACTAGAAAGGGTACTGTTAATTGGACATAGAATTATCTATTCTCAAACTTGCTGGAAAGCAGTTCAGGACAAGCAGCTGTCAATACAGATGTTTTAAACAGTGTGCCTTTCAAACTGGAACTAGCAATATGATATTTCAATAAATCACAAAAGCAAAGACTGGTAAAATATGATGTTTAAATTTCAGTTCTAATATTTTATTGTTGAAATTCTGTTGTTTTATAAATATTTTCTTACTTGGACTTTTATTACAAATGCTTTTTAAGTGGTGCCATTTGCTGTGTCTGTTGTCCCACTACCCTGGTTTGGGTTTCAATTTTTTAAGCTTCTACAAAGTCCACTAGAAACTAGGCAATCCTTTTTGGTGGACTCAGACAAGCTTTCATTCTGGCCCCTCCAGCATATAAATAAAGTGTAGCTTTTATAGTAAAAGTTATAGAATCCTCATGATCCAGAACATGCATGCAGTAGTAGTGTGTTATGTAATAACACTCTTTCTCCTTCTTGTAGGTCCTTTTGTTCTGCATCACAGCTGCTCTGTTCATGTTCTTCTTCAGGTATGTTGCTGATGTATCTATTTATGTTGTAAAAATTGTTTTGAACAGTGTTTCTTAGAGCTTACTGCTTTTTGGTACTCCTCTGTATATTCTTCACTCAAGATGAATTGACTGGAGTGCTTCAGTGGCACCACCCAGTGCTGCGATCATAATTGGGCTAAAAAAGGAAATGTTGAGTCTTCTGGAAAATACACTGATTACTTAAGGAGTTTCATCTCCTAAGTAAGAGCCTGGAGATGTAACGTAGTGTGAAAACAACTGAAATCTGCTTTTCATGGCTCTTTTAAGAGCTCAGGGCAGGAAGATCACATTTTCTCTTCTGGCAAAAATAGAGGAGAACAGGAAAATCAAATTTTGCGGTCTTAAATAATGCCAAATATTTGACCTGTGTGCGGTTGTAACTACCTTCTTTCAATTTTAGAATAAACTTGTTTCACATGTTTTCACAAGTTATGAATTATATCCATGGTTTAAAACTTAGAGTGGTGGGAGGTGGATGAGACTCATTTTAATGGCTTGTTTATCTCTCAGTTTGCAATATAGATGTATGTCATTTATATTATTTCCCTTTAAATACCAGACCTCTCAAATTTTCTTCATTATATCTCAAATTGCAATATCTAAAAAGCATTTTACTGTAACCTTTGACTACAATGCTTTGGCTTAGAATTTTCTGCGGCGTGCAGCCATCTATGTTTCTTCAAGCTGTATGATCCCCTGGTAATTGCAAAACTCTGGAAGCTGCAGCTTGTTTTTCATAATTCCATTACTTACGGATATTGGCCAAGAACAGTCTGTGGATAGAAGAGGGCTGTTAATTTAGGGGATTCAAAGAAGCATTCCTCCTTTCATCTATAACCTATTAAGAACCTTCCTTAAGCAGTCTTCTTGCTTTATTTTCTTCTATGTCTCTGAGTTAAGCCATAACAACCTCAGAGAATTTGACTTGTTATGTTGAGGTTGGACACCTGTCTGCATGCATGCTGGTCAAACGAACTCAGAGCGCTAAAATTCTGGTCAAAACTATAAATGTTGCATGATCTTGGAGGAAACTAATTGTCTCCTATCTATGTCTTGGTAATGAAGTGGTGTTTTAGAGAGAGCCTGCAAGTTAAATCACAGAATCCTAGAATAGTTTGGTCTGAAAAGGAGCTTCAAGGTCATCTAGTTCCAATCCCCCTTCTATGAGCAGGGACATGTTCCACTGCACCAGTGCTCAAAGCCCCATCCAGCCTGGCCTTGAACACTTTCAGAGATGAGACATCCACAGCTTGTCAGAGAAACCATTCCAGTGACTCACCGCCACATGTTATGTCACAGTAAAGAATTTCTTCTTAATATCAAATCTAAGCTACCCTCTTTCAGTTTGAGGCCAATACCTCATCCTGTCACTGCATGCCCTTGTAAAAAGTCCCTCTCCAGCTTTCCTGTGGCCTCTCTAGAGGTGAGGACTGACACAGAGCCCAGAGGTATTTGTTGAATTTTTCCTTGACCTGACACAGAAACACTGGCAATTGAATGGTCTCCAAACCACTTTCTCTTCTAAAATAGAGACTCCATGCCAAGGCTGATGGAATATCCTGTTGAGCAATCATCAACAACATTTAATTCCTTTCGTCTTTGTGTTTTAACAGGGGAATTAAAATAGAGGCTCAAGTTTAATTTAATTATTGGGGAAAAAATCTATTTGTAAACACCAGTGAATGTACTAAGACAAATTTGTCAAAAATAATTAGCACAAGCTAGTTGTTGAGGTGGTTTTTTTCTTCCTTTCTCAGTATAATCAGTTTTGTGAGTCTTCTTTTGTGTGAAGACTTCTTCACATACTTCCCTAAAGATACCAGTTATAAAGGGGTCTGGGTGAAAATGCCTCTGGGTATGAACAGAGTCTGGTCAACTGCTCAGGGAGAAGAGACAGCAGAGAGGTCACTTAATCAGGCCTCAGAGCTGCCCATTTGTTGGAACTGGCTGTGATTGTGAGCTGGTTGCTGTCTGTATTGATAAGTGAATTAACTATTGATGCCCTTCAGTAAGATTTTGGACAGGCCTTGGAAAAATCCTGTGTTCCTAGGGAAGGCAATCTTCCTGTTTCTGTTGTCATCTAAAGCAGAAAGTAATTGGGAGAGTCATTAAATTACATTTCTGATTTAATGGCTCAAAGTCGCTTCACCTTTTTCTTAATCATAAGTGGATCAAACTGACAAAATCACGTTCATACTTTTGGAATAAACACCTTATTCAAAGTCAGATCTGTTTGGCTTGTAGAATATATTCCTGTTGACTATAAAACACTGTTAAATCCTAGCAAGTATTCACTGACCTGAAAACCAGAAAAATACCCTTTGCATTTTACTTAACTTGTTCCCAGAGTGACTTTTTGTCCTCTCCACTCAACTAAAATGTCAACAAAGGTACTGAGAGCAGTAGCAGTCATGATCACCAAGATCATATGAAATGTCTTTCATTATTTAAGATAAAATCCTAATATCTATAGGGTGTAATTTGAAGCTTAAAACTTTTCTAAAAAGAGATTTAATCTAAGTCTACCTCTATGCTGTGAAAGTCTGACTGATACTTGGGAGTCAAATGTTGCACAGAATAAAAGCAAAGTAGTCTTTTATTTTCTGAGTTCATATAAACTGCCTTATCTGAACTTATTGGGTTCTCTGATCTTAAAAATTATTACTGTCCCTAATAGGTAGCCCTGGTTGGAGCTGCATTCCTAGCAGCTCCAGATTTAACTAAATTTGGCTGCTTTTTTCTTCTCTGGGTAGTTTTGAGCTGAATAATCTTCCTTGCACAGCTTGTACTGCGATGCACGGTAGCTGCATTGGATTGAGCCAATGGTGCTGATAGGGAAAGCATGGAGAGCACAGATGCTCCACAACATTCACATGGACTTTGGTCATTTTCAAGTAACTGCATACCAG
Organism: Agelaius phoeniceus; assembly: GCF_051311805.1. Lineage (NCBI taxonomy): Eukaryota > Metazoa > Chordata > Aves > Passeriformes > Icteridae > Agelaius > Agelaius phoeniceus. Next base: position 82,972,974 of record NC_135266.1, on the reverse strand, counting down.
CATGACTTTAGGTGATCTTTGCTGAATCTAGGAAATTAAAAGTTATTTGATTTGGAAAGTTCAAAACTGTATTCTATGTGAAAGAATTGAGGTATGTTCTATACATCACACAGCTTCCAGGGTCGCTTTCAGGTTGCCAGGTTAACAGCAGCCTGTAAATTTGAGTTTGCTTAGTGTTGCTTCTGGAAGGTCAGTGTTCTGTTTGATAGTCATCCTTTACAAGAGAAAAAAAAAATATTGCACTTAATTGCCACATGATCATACCTGTCCCTTGAGGTGGGTGTCTTCCTACCTACTGCCTACTGTAGCAGGAAATACTGCTGTAAGAGATGTATGAGTCTTGGTCTGTGAAAGTATAGATGTTGTTCTTCTTGATTTATTTGATTATTTCCTTTTCTAGAATATTGATTGTCTTCAGTATCTTGCTATAATCTTTATCTTATATTGTTTTCTAAACAAATTCTGTAATAAGGGTCTGTTAATGAGGCAGGTGTTTCATACTAGTTGAAAACATCACCAAGCAGCCTTGATATTTATTACTGGAGTTTTCCCCAAATTCTCTTGGACTGTTCAAACATTATTGCATCTGCTACAGGACAAGAAAAAGAAGGTGCTAAATCTCAGGAGTAAAGAAGTGAGGTTACAGGACTGACATGGTAGAGGGAAAAACCAGGAATAATTACTCCAGAATAGATAAAGTGAGAGGAGAGTCAGAGTGAAAGGTTCAGAAATTCAGAAGAGCTACCTAAAAAGGAAGACAGTAGGAAGAAGGTAGGAGAGAGTGACCAAAGAGGGAAGAAAAAAGGTCATGTAAGGAGACAGGAAAAAATAGAAGAACATACTAGGAAAAAAGCAGCTGAAATGCAGATGATAGGTTTACAAGTAACAGAGTTATATTTACACTCAGAGGAAGCATATTTTAGTGCAGTACTTTTTTATTTCTTCTCTTCCATCCTCATCTTGTGGTACTTTTCTTCTAACTTGGACCTCTCTTTTTTCTCAAAATGCTTCTGCTCCACTCCACTGGAAATGATGAAGTTAAGATGCATTACTCATTTGTAGATAGCTGTAGTATACACAGTGTGGCAGAATCTGATCCATGTACATTTAATTCAAACATATAGGCAACCACAGTTGAAACAGGATTGTCCCCCTTCCCCCCATATTTGCTTAAGAATCTTAGATGCAGAAGTGTGTCTGGGGAAAGGAATGTTCTTATATCTGTAGGATATCATCAGTAGGAATTAATTTTTAGGTGATACTGAAGTCCACTGGGTCTGAATGTTCACCACTTACTCAAAAAGCCCAGTACTTAGTGGTGTCATCTGAAATGTTGTGAGTAGGGTTTCTTCAGTGTGCTACTTTCCTAAAGAAACCAGGTATAGAGGGGTCTGGGTGAAAGTACCTCTGGATATGCACAGTCTAGCCAACTCTAGTTCTCTTCAAGGAGAAGAGACAGCAGAGAGGTCACTTGATAAGTCCCCAGAGACTGTTCCTAAAGTGTCTTATAATAAAAGTACACTTTTCTTTAATGCTTCCAATTGTTTTTTAAATTGCAGTTTGCATGGAATTAAGTTTGTAGGTAGAAAGGTTTTGATTATACCATGGTTTCATTCCAGCTTATTTCAATTTGAATAATTCATGGTACTGTCCAGAATATTCTTCTAGAGTAATTGGATAGAATGAAATGAAGAAGCAGGAGGCGTCCTACTATGTGTAAAATAAATATTTGTAAAACACAGTGCAATTGTCTTTTTAGTAGCAGTTTCATTTTGAATAATGCACAAGAGATTTTTTTGAAAGGGTGATGCATGGCTGTGCATTTTTGTGCTTGAAGAAATCCACTTAATATAAAACTTGCAATCTCTGTACAATAAATGAACACCTACATAGAAATCCTATCCACATAAACTTAGAAAATCCAGCAATTTGGGTGAATATGTGTTGGCAGACTACAGTACTGGTTGCTATAGTAGTTAATCCTTAGACCATATACCACCAGCTTATAATATGCACATGTTAATTCATCTGCTCTGAACTTTAGAAAGCAAAACCCCACCTATGAGCTGAAACCAGCTATTAAGGAAGGCTGAATGTTTCTGATGATTGATCGATCATGAGTTGAGGATGAAGGCTGCCTTCTCTAGAGATAAATGCTGAAGTGTTACGTTCTGAAACAGTAATTTCAGACAATCTGAAGTTACTGCTGTGATTTCACAAAGCAGGACAACATGTTTTTCATAACTCAGGATTTGCATAGCTCACAAGAGAAAGATATAAAGAGAAATATATAAATGGCATTGATCTCATAATGCCATTTATACATTATGTGCTGATTAAAAATGGTTAGTGGAAAAAACCCCTAAGAAATGCAGATGCAGTGTCATATACTGCTACTAGAATACTGAAACTTGTGTAAAGACACTGAAAACCTTTCAGAAAGGTCCTTTTGTTTGCAGAGCCCTTTATGCTATCTCATTAAGGAAATTCTAGCCTCCCAAATTACAGCTATTTGCTCTTCTTTCTCTGTGAAACACATATCCTGTAATTTATTCAGTATTTTCGACATGATATTTCAAAGTGCCTTTATTTTCTTTTAAAAATGTGTGGTACCAGTGCCGTATTAGTCTCTTCTTTAATCACCTAAACTGCTTTCTGTGCTGAGGAAACTGCTTGAAAGATATTTTTGCCTTATAATTCTACTTTCCTGCTGCAGTAGAATCAGTATGCTTAACAGTCGGAGGTGCTGTTACATGGATTTAATATGAAATCATCTTCCCCTTTCTTATAAAGATTATGTTGGAGCCTTTTCCATTTGCTGTAGAGTTACAGGAGTGCATTAAAAGCCCTCTGCTGTTGAATTATTATGTAATAAATCAGAAGAAAAAAACAGATGAGGATTTTTTTCCATGTTTATATGTTTTTTACTATCCTTATATAAACATCTCAAAGTTAGTGATTCAAAGCATTGTTTTGGTAAATGTCATGAAACTTGATTTCTGAGGTTTTTGGATGACCTGGTGAGTAGATGAAAACATTCAGCCTCCTAAGAAATGCTATAAATACCAGTTTGCTTTATTTAGTGTGAGCAAAAGTAGAACATGGATTGCAGGAGGGGGTTGGGGATGAGAAGATAACCTTCTGGGTTAACGCAGGCACTTCTGGAGAGGCTCACAAGCCAACTAAAAATGCCCCCCAGAGACCTGCTCCTGGACTTGCACAGACTGGGTTCAAATATAAATATGGGTAAAAGGTGAGATAATCCATGTTCTGTTTATCTACCAATAGAATAAAAAGTGAAAAAGGATTTTTACTCTTTTTCTGTTCATGAACCATATTTTTTGTTCTCTCACAGTCTTTTAACAGACTTCCACTGCATTTTGGTTTTTATTTTCTATTTCTTTTTTTGTCTCTTAAATCTTGATATATCATATAATACTTTTGGATTTAGTTTGCAGGGGAATTTTGTGAATTGCTGAATTTTGTGGAGCTCTGATCCAAACTGCTGCATTCACAGGAGAGGGAGACTGATCTTCTCAGGCTAATGCTGGACATACACGTGTAGTTCAGAAATTATCAAGATGCATCTTAAGAATATTTTTATTACTGCAAGAATTTGAGATTTTTAAATTGTCATACAAGTAAGAAGATATCTGGACCTAGAGATTTTACCAAAAAAAAGTATATTTAGGGTGGAAAATTTCAGTGTCCAGCAGGATTAAGGGGGGGCATCTCTAGTTGGTGTTTGAGCCTCTTCTGACAATCGTGCACCTTCATTGTTTACAGTGGCTGCTATACAACATCCATGAGCAAACCCCACTTTTGATATTTTTGTGTTCTTGTATTTTCAAGTGCGAATCATTATTTTTCACCTATTCATTTGGGAGGTACTTGAGGAAGAAGACAAGAGTGGTATTCATAAAATTAGAAGAAATCCATTTTGATCCCCAACATAGCATTAAAGAGAACCTTACAACAATTAGATCTTTAACATGTCTCTAGGGCCTCTTTCCAGGAGTCATCTTTAGCTTTAGGCACCTATCTGATTTAAATTAGGAAATTGGAGGGAAAAATGGGCAGATGAAAGGCAGTTCTCATCTTGTGTAGGTTTAACTCACGTTGAGGAGCTTCCTCTCTCTAATTGATTATATAGAGGATTTTGCACTAAACTTACTTGCATAGCTCCAGGTGGAGTACATCTTGGTTAACATTTTTCTTTAAAGTTACCTAGAGATGAGGGATGGTAAGTGTTTGGAATTAATGAAATGCTGAGATACTATGATTTTAAGGTTTTTTTCTAGCCTATTCTGCATACATGGCCCAAATCATCTTTCCATTTCTTGGCTTTGGGATGAAAAAAAATTACCTTTTGTTCTGCTAATAAAAGAAAAAAAAAACCAAAAAGGAAATGTTTATTAAAAGTATTTATTTAAGTATTCATTTTTATGGGTTATTGCCAAAGTTTTTGGATGGAAATTACCGGAAAAGGATAGCATAGAACAAACTGCTCTCCTCCTTGGATAAAATATGTCAAACACTTAAAAATATCCTTTTAAGTTCTAAACAGAATTATTGTAATTTTTACAGTAATAAAAAGTTCAAAATTTCAGTAAACTCTGTGATCTCTTTAGATCCTTGTCAAGAGGAAAAAGTGAAAGTATTTATACCTGTTCTGTGTCCTAGAGATGCATCTTTGGAACTGGAAAGGTTTAAATTTGCCATTATTTATTTATTTCTTTCAAAATGTACATGCCAATTTGGTAACAGTATTTAAAGTATTGCTTGAAATTAGACACTTGTGATGTAATGTTAATTTTATGAAGTTTTTTTTTCTAGTACCTTTTCTTGAGAAAGAATGTGTTAACACTATATTTAGTTTAGTGATTAGAATGTAGCATTTAATATTTATGTTTGCCTTCTGAATATATGGGTTTGTGATACTGAAATGTTGCTAGAACAGACTTAGTCTTAAGATACCAGGAGTTATTGGACTAATTTCCTGGAAATACCCTGAGAGAAAACTTCTGACATTTTGATAATGGTCGTTGATTGAGTGATGTCTGCTGTATTTACAGTTTCTCCCAAGGAAACACACGCCACATCAGCCTTTAATCCTTGTGCTGGTTATTTTATTCAGCTGTGGTGTGGCTGTCATGCCAAGGCAAGCAATGTCACCGTGTCTGTGCCTACCCCCAGAAGAGGTGCAGGATGCGTGTCCATATGCACCATAGGAAACTAAACCAAACCTGAGAGTTCATACTACAAGATTTAGGTGTTCAGAGGGATAAGCATAAATATATTTACAGTATTTCAAACACTCCATCTGGTAGTAAGATCAAAGCAGCTGTTACCTGGTGCTGAGGCATCTCTGCCTGCCGCGTCCGAGCCGGCAGCTCTGCAGTCTCCTGAAAAGCAGGTGAGAGTGAAGGAAAGGTGAGATAGAGTCACAGTGACAGTGTCACTATCAGCAGAGACAGATGATTAGCATTGCTTTCCCAGAGTTGTGATCGACTGGGAGCAGTGGTGATGGGAGCCAAGGGGAGGGAAGGGACTGGGAGGAGGCTCCGTATGGGGCTATGTACGGTGGGAAAATAAATGCTTCTCTTGAGTGCCTTTCAAAACATTTTTTTCTTTGGGTCCTCTTGAGGGTGACTGATGGATTATACTGAGTTTCAAAACTGGCTGTTTCCTCTTGACCTACTCCTGTTATCAGATGCACTGCTTGACCAAAGAAGAAAAGAGAAATGTGAGGAGGAGAGATGGAACAGTATTCACAGAGAAGGAGTAAGAAGCCAGGCAGGACAGAGCTTTGACCAGCCATGATCCAGCTGTAATTAAAGGAGTAGGAGAACATGGGTGGTTGCATTATTAGGGGTGTAGTGCAGCTTTTTGTCTTTGGCTTTACCAAAGCTCTTCAGATAAAGTACTCGTTTAAAAGCATAGTGGGTCATAAAAGTAACTAATTTGCAAGTCATCAGGTAATTTTTTTCCTTTTTTTGTTTCTGCCTCTTGATCTAACACAGAAACGTTACATACTTTTGCAGCATGCTTTCTGCAACTCTGTTTTTATATACCTAAGCAGTACCTAAACGTTATCTCTATCAAATGATAGCCCAGAATAAATGTGATCATTGTCCTTTTGGCTTTTTACAAAAGACAGATACTGCCTCCAATCCCTTGAACCACCTTTCTTGTTATAGGAAGTTTGCCAGTCACAGTGCATACTATTTTTCACTTTGTCTTTCAAGTTTAAAAGCTAACAGTGGATTGAAATGAGTAGGCCAGTATTTTAAGGTTGTATTATACCCTTGTCTTCAAACTAGCTCTGTTCTTGAAGGCATGAGCTGTGGTTAGGTCAGGTCCAAATGAGAAGTATCAAATGTGTGGGCTGAACTTGGGTTAGTTTTCATTTTCCCTATGTTAAATCATTTTACTCCTGATTCCTGCAGTCTGCAAAAAGGCTGCAGAGTAGGCTTTTTCAGCTGCCAGTGAGGGAAGAAAATTATGTTCTGTTTAGTTCCTGTCTTTCCTATCTTTTTTTGTGGTTGTAGTTTTTCATATTGAGATATGCTTGTACATCTGTTCAATGGTAATACATGTGTCAGAAGTCAAGAAGATTCTTTAAAGAATCTTTAAAGCATGTGACTTCTCTTTGGTTGGGCTTCACTGCTTTTAAAAGAAACAAAAGCCCTTTTACGATAAATTCAGAAGTCTTGCTTAATTGCTTCCTGTGGATTAAGTAGTACCAATGATTTTACAGCTATAGGGGAAGAAAGGAAAAAATTTTGATAAGAACATCATGGTTTCTATTGCCACATTGCAAGGTACACATGCCAATTTGCATGCTAGGAAGTAAGTGAAGTAGGGATTTTAGTACTGTGCATACACTATTTAAAATTTACCTAATTAGCTGACAAAAATATTTCTTTAGGAGTTAAAATGGAATACCAGTTATTACAAATAGTCCATTGCATTTGCTAAATCAGTAAGTTTACTCTTGTATAGAAAAATACAAACTTTTGAATGTAATGTGAAGAGATTAAATTTAATTTACCATGTTTAGTCGCTTTTAGCCATATGGTACATAGGTTCCTGGAATGTATTTCAACTTTTTCTTTCCAACAGTAAATCCTGTCCTCATTTTAACAGATTGCTTTACATGTAGCTGGATCCAGTTGCACAGCCTCCTCAAGAGAGGAAATGCATTGCCTGCAGACAAGCAGTACAAGAATTACGGCTGTACAATAGGGAGTATTTTTCCACCATTATCACTTTTCAGTGGAGATTCTTTTTCAGATACGTAACAGTGACTCAATGAACCAGGAAAGTGTTTACCTGCAAGGTGATCTGGTGGTAACAGGAGAAGCTTTTGAGGGCTAAAATTTCAGGCGTCTCTACCCAGAGCCATCCCCAGTGGAAGAAAAAGAGGGTCTCCTCCCCTTCTTTAGGTTTTGTCAGTCAATCACAAAGGCCTTTTGTACTGCTAGCATATTGATGTGTCTGGGCTTTGGCTGTTTATCATCTTCCTGTCATCCTTAAATGCAAAATAAAAAAAAGGAAATAGTTTCTGATTCTCAGGCTTTGAGAATAAACTGCTTGTGGCTGCTGGGGACCTCGGCATCCCAGCTGCCCTGGAATGCCTTCTGTGGGGATGTGATCACTGGCACTATCTCACATCACCCCTCTAGCTCCCAGGCACTGGCCAGAACAAGGCTGATATTACAAGTCAGATGATGAAAAAGCAATTGAGGTTCACAGATTCGATTTCTGTCTTTGATCCTGGCATTAAAGTACCAAGCTCTATGAGTGGAAGTACAGTGCAGAAAAGATTTCTTGTTGCTTTAATCCCACTGCTAAAAAGATCCATTCACAGGATGTAGGGATTCTCTTGTATTTTTGCAGGATTTCAAAACTGTTAAATGTATTTATGTTTTTTTGCCAGCACTACAAGAAACTAGTTTTTTTTTCCTTGTTTAAAATTATTTTTCTGTATGCCTTTTCTTATGTCTGTACTGTATAGTAAAGATTCGGCAGCTAATTGACTTACCCTTTCACATACATTTGAGGCACTTTACATTTTACATATGCAGTACTAAAGGAGAAGATTTAAGTACCCTGCCGAAGGTCAGAGACAAAATTTGTGTGCCTTCAAGCCATAGAGTTCCAGTCCAGTTCTTAAATCACAAGACTATCTCTCCTGCATTCTTGTTACAGGACATAATTTAGCTTTGAAAAGTGGGGCATGGTACAGAATTGCTGCCAGAGAATTAGGTAGAAAGTAGTATATAAACAACTATACAGAACCATAGTAAGAGGCAAGAGACAAGGATATTATGCAGGATATTGCTGAATGCTTCGCACAAGTCCAGGCAGGTGACATCACTCACTCTTACTTTATCCATCACCACTGGAACTCCATTGTGAAAGGCCCCCAGATTTGTCAGGCATGATTAGTCAAGCTGTGTTGGCTGTCAGCTACCACTGCCTTGTTTTCCATCTACCTTAGCATAGTTTCCTGGAGGATCTCCTCCATGATCTTGCCAGGCACTTAGGTGAGACTGGCTGGCTTGTGTTCCCTGGGTCTTTGTTTTTTTCTTTTTTAAAAGTGACAATTTTGTTTCCCCTTTTCCAGTCACTGGGAACTTCACTGGCCTGCCACAAGTGCTCAGAAAGGATGGAAAGTGGCTTAGCTACTTCATCTGTCAGCATCCTCAGGATCTGGATGCATCTCCTCAGGTTCTATGGATTTGTGCATCTTCAGGTTCCAAAGATGGTCTTGAGCTCGATCTTTTCCTATACCAGATGGCTCTTCCATCTCCCAGTCCCTGGCTTTTCTTTGTGCAACTCAGATGGTGTTGCTGGAGCACTTGATGATGAAGACTAAGGCAAAAAGGTCACTGAGTACCTCATTTTTCTCCAAATCCCATGTAACCATGTCTCTCATTTCCTTCTAGAGAGGGCCTGCATTTCCCCTTGTTTTCTTTTTTATTGCCAGTACCTACAGAACCTTTTCTTGTTGCTCCTGGTGTCTCTGGCCAGATTTAATTCTCTCAGGGTTTTTCTTTCCTAACCTCATCCCTGGCTGCTCAGGCAATTTCTCTGTTTTTCTTTCAGGCTGCCTGTCCTTGCTGCCATCCTCTGTAGGCTTTTTGTTTGTTTGTTTGTTTGAGTTTGCCTAGAAGCCCGTTGTTCATCTTTGCAGGCCTCCAGGATTTCTTGAGGCATCCAGGGCCTTATCCCATGGTATTATATCAAACAGCTCCCTGAAGAGGCCAAAGTCTGCTCTCCTAAAGGGTGTTGAGCTTGCTGTGTGTCTTCCTTGCAGCCATAAGGATCTTGAACCCCACTGCTTCATGGTCACAGCAGCCCAGGCTGCCCTTGAGCTTCACATGCCCCACCAGCCCTGTCTTGGTGAGAGCAGTGCAGCATAGCTCCTGTCCTTGTTGGCTCTTCTGTCACTTGCAGAAGGAAGCTATCATCAACGCAGTCTGTACTCTTTACTCCTCTTGTTTTCTTTGCTCTCCCAGCTCAGCTTAATTTCTTTTGCCTATTTGTTGCCTGTCAGTTCTTCCTGGTTTTGCTGCTGCTGTTCTCTTAAAAATAGTTACCTAGTTTTGCTGAGCTGAGGGTCTGTGTAGTTGCTTGTTTAAATTAGAAAAGAAAATCGGCTCCTGACATTAAAGAAAGAGAGATCCCTTTGAGCAGCAGTTAGGAAAAATTTAAGAACCATCTATGTATTAACAAAATCCACCTACCTATGAAGGGAGAGTCATACCAAGAAATGACCTACAATTTTTAGAAGATGGATTTTGAGTTCAGAAATCCCTGCTTGTCTTTTGAATGTTACCTGTGTCTATTTGATTGCTACAATCCTTTGTGGCGAGACTGAGTGTTTGCAGACACCAGTGTGGTCATGAAATAGAAGTCCTGAACTGGTAACTCACACTCATCACATGTTTCTGATTTGATAGCAGACAGGGCAGAAAATCTCCGTTTCATGAAAAGCAGAAGACAATTACATTACATTAGAGTCTACATGTTTTGGTATATATTTTTAAAATAAATAGTCTTTCTGTTTGTGTAAGGGTTGCACGTGATCAAATATTTCACATGTAACTACTGTGCAAATTGAATATACATTTGTAGTCCAAAGACTGCAGCCCCAAATATGGCTTTTAGCATATGACATTTGTATTTCATTTTAGAAAAAGGCATATTTTTAACTACAGGCATTGGAAATACTTGAAATTCTGTTCCTGTGAGCTAATTGCTGACTAGAATAGGAAAATAAGGGCTACTTTGTGGTCAGATGCTTGTGGTCTTTCTTTTGGCTTTTGGCCCTTAGATAAAATGTCAGAGAAAGCACAGTAATGGATAATGGCATCTATCGGTGTACCCTGGACATAATTTGAAGCCTGTCAAATGTCTGCTACTTTATAAACATTGATTTACATAGTTTTTCATTCTACCATCTGCTTATTTGGTTGAAAGAGTATAAATTATGTCATAGATGATTTTCACAGACATGCTTCAGTTCATAAAGTCTCAATTTCACAGAAAAAGAAACTGCTGCAAGAAAAACTAGTTTCTTCTGTGAAACTGAGACTTTATGGACCATTTGAAATACTCTAAAGAATGAGACATTCTTTATTCTCTTTCATATGTTTGATACATTGACTAGAAACCATACTGAGGAAAGGTTTCTAGTCTTAAATTTTTTTCCTAAATAAACCTTACCATGAAAAAAACAGATCTGATTAATATAATAATAAAATTTAATTCAGATTCTGACTCTACTCTTACATTAATACCAAACCATGGTTTTCATCATAAGGTGAAACTATAGTTCATTTTAATAACTTGTAAAAAAACTTGGATTTCACTCATGGGGTAAATAAGATAATTAGGAAGTAAATTAATCTTATATTAATAAGATAATATAAGTAGATAGTAAGTGAGGAAAACACTGAAAAAATTTAAGTTAGAACAGTCATATTTGAGTATTTGCTGAAAGGAATAAGATTAGTGCATTTTAGATTTAAGTCTGTTTTGTAAAGTAGGTGGGATACCTTAGGTGTTTTAAATAGTAATTTTCTGATATGCCAGAAGTTTTTTCTCTATAAATTTGAATGAAAACATATTTAATTTTTTTCAATGAGACATTACAGTAGTGTTTAGCCCAGGATCATGCAAATATCAAAAATTCAGGCATGATTCCTCAAATAAACTCTTTGAAGACACTTAGTAGGAGCAAGGAGGTGAATAACAGTGTGCACAGTTATTGACGAAGAATGAATTGTGTCAAGTCAATCTGGCTTCCCTCTGTGAAGATTAGAGGCTTCGTTGATTCAGAAGTAATAGAGGATATCATATATCTTCAGTAAATCTTTAGACAGACTCTCATGTGACATTCTCATAGGAAAAGCCAGAAAGTACACTGTAGAAAAAACCCTCCTACTTAAAACTGGCTGAAAAACCCAAGTACTGAATTTGCCATCAGAGTGGAAGGGATAATTGGTTCCATCCACAAATTTAATATCAAGCTCTAAGTAATCATCCTGATCATTATTAAAGTTGTTGAACAATGAGACCAAACCTGTCTTCCAAGATGTCTGGCTTTTTCCACAGATTTAATGAATATGTCATTCAGAGCAATTTGGCAAATTGGAAAATACTCCCAAAATATACAATGCAAATTGATGGAAGGTTCTGCACTTTAGAAAAAAGAATCAACTATACAGATGGAGAATTTGAAACCTCTTTGCAGATCTCAGCTCTTCATAGCAGTGTGTAGGAATTAGATGGCAACCTGGACATGAGTCAAAGTACTGAGATGTGGAAAAAAGCAATTGTAATTGGGTGTATGTGGCTGGATGGACACAGCCAGAGAGTTGTCATCAGTGGCTCTATGTCCAGGTGGAGGCTGGTGATGAGTGGTGTCTCTGTCTTGGAACACAGCTCTGTTAGTGGTCTTCATCAATGGTATAGACAGTGAGACTGAGTGCACTTCCATCCCTGGAAGTGTTCCAGGCCAGGCTGGGTGGGACTTTGAGCAACCTGGTCTAATTGAAGATGTCTCCTCCCATGGCAGTGAGGTTGGAACTAGACAATCTTTAAAGTCCCTTCCAGGCCAAAACATTCTTTGATTCTATAATGGCATAAATAAGAGTACAGCATACAAATCATGTGAAGTTACCACTGATCTCTCCTTAGTGTCAGTAATGTCAGCTGCAGTAACAAAATTCATCTATACATGGACACATTGTGCAGAGCCAGAGCAGAATGGAAATGATCAGACATTTATAGACCATATTGTTTGAGAAACTTGAAATTACTTGAAATGTTTTGTTTACTCTAGAAAGATGTTAAGCTGATAATAGGCTTTCATGTGTGCAGTACTTCTGTAATGAGGACAAGAATGAAGGACTCTCTTTTTGGTAAAAAGCAAAAAAAATAATAGTCTAAAATTGCAGGGTCTAGACGTAGGTTAGAAATAATTATATTTGAGAAACTTTCTAATATTAATACTCACCAAATAGCGAGGGATGGTTTGATGACCAGGGTTGATGTGAAGGGTAGAGCTGCGGTCCTTGTTTTTGATGGAGAAGTGACTATTTGAAATTTCTTCTGTAATTTTATGTCATTATTCTATATGACCTGTGGTCTAAGTTCAAGTGTGATTATGACCCTGTCTCTGAGAGTGCATGTTGATTCTAAGCACAGGAGAACTCAAGTGGGCCAGCATTCATACATGGCTAAATGGCTGGTGTTGAACTAGCATGGAAATTTTGATATTGGATTTTTAAAAAATAGTGATTTCTGTTCCCTGCAGGAACTGTTCCTGCATAAGGCACGAACCATCACTCCTAAAAGAGAATCTATTGGAAATACTATGTTTTGTATAACCTAGGTGCCTAAGAACAGTAGATTGTATTTAGTGGTAGAATTTCTGAGGAAGGACTGCTGGCAAAATAAATATGTCACCAAAGCAACAAAGATCAGCTATAGAGAGGAGGATGATGTGTTGAGGACACCTTTAATGTGCTGGAGTGACTTCATGCTATGTAAACCTGTGGTAGCTGTCATAGGCTGGGTCTCTATACATGCTTGTATGCATTTCTTCCAGGAGCAAGGTCTCCTGAAGAAAGAAAGAAAAGATACATGATTGTAGCTCAGGTCTTTATTTAGCAGCTGCTGTAGAAGGCTTTTGAAATCTCAAAATCTCATCAATTGTGCCATGGAAATACCAAGGAACTTCAGGTTTTTCCAATTATTCAATTCCTGGTTTAGAATATCTTTTCTCTCTCTGTTGCTTCATGAAGAATTAACTAAAGAGATAACTGCCTATACCACTTGAGGAAAAACTGAAGTCATAAAATGCTTGAAACCAGAATGTATAAATAAATAGAAAAGCCTCTTTCTGGAATTCTGCTTCAAGTTTCATTCTTCTAATTTTGTAAATTCAGTTGATAAAATAAGAAAGTGATTTGATTTGTCCCTGTCCTTTAGAAATGTTAAATGTTAGACACAGCTAAAAGGTAGCACTATTAGATTTTCAGCATGTGTCACCTTCCAAAAGTGACTTAATGAAATTGGAATTTAACTTATCCTCTGTTGTCACTCTGTAATAAAGACTGACAGGTTACTGATAATTTCTTGCTGATGCACCTCTTCTCACAGGAACAAACAAAGGGTAAGCCTTGTGCTGAAAGCAAAGCTTTCAAATAGTTTAAGAGGTTTGGAGCTTTATTTGTGGCTTCTGATAAGAGTGTGAATGTTTTCACTGTACTGAGTGTGCTGTGAGTAGGTGACAGTGTCAGTTCGAGTTATATCAGCATGACCCATCCAAGCAGTTCTAGTCTAAAGAGTCACGTTAAAATACAATGTAAATCATATTGATTAAAATGTAAAACCATTGGCTGCTCTCGACCACTATCAAAATAGTTTATCGAGTGTTATAAAGTGCTTGAGTGTGTTTTAGGAAGCGATGAACGTAAAGGGAAAGTGCAGGAATAAATTATTTGAGTTTCTTAACTGATATCCATGCTTTTCTTTTTGGCGGTATAAGAAACATTTGCCTGCATTTTATGTTTGGTAAGGTGAAGATGTGATCATTTACAGTAGGTTCACTGTTTATCTGTCAGTTGTCTTTGGGAAGCATAGAGTGACTTACCCAGGAGTTATTCTTGTGATTTACCAAAGCAGTCTGGAGGTTCTATGTTGCACTCTCAGCTTCTCAGTGTGTCCTTATTTCAGACACATTCGATTCACAAACAGCTACTATTAATTTTAAAAATATAAAAGACTAATTTTATGCATAATAATTCTGTGCATATCCCTCTTTAAAGTGCCCTTGCAATCAAGTAGCATAGCAGCAATTAATAGAATGTTGAACATGCCACCTGGTACTCAGGATTATAGATAACACTGTGACTGATATGCACATTTGTGCTCACATGTATTCGTTGACAAGTAGTTATCTAGGTTTCAATGATGGGCATTAAAAAAATGCAACATTTCTCAGGAGAGAGAAAACGAATATAAAGTCAATTTTCTTCTGAATATTCGTAGTCTCATTAAATAATGTACTCAAAGGTGGAAATGCCTGCACTTTCAGTTCCATTTCAATTCTAATTTTAAAGAAATCCTCTGGCATTTGATCTGCAAATGCATTTTACAACTTTAATTTATATTACTATATTAATTTAATATAAAATATACAATACTTTGGAAACAAACCAAAGCTGTGATGGTATGTTTTAGGATCTAGGAACTATTTGGTTGACTGTCTTCTGCTAAATTAAATTTAAAATGTGCATTTCTGTTATTTGCCCTCTAATTGGTGCCTCTCTATTCTTCCTTGTAAAGTACAACTTCAGCTGAAACTATTTTTTGGACTTTGAGCAAAACTAGTTTGTATATAAATACTATATATTGTGTATATGTGTATATATATTCAAAAGCCCTCTATTACTTGAAATAACTTAAGATTTCATGTTAGGGGAAGATTTGGTGTTTTAAATTGTCAGAGCACCAAGATGAGATTTGCAAATACTTAAGTTCGAGGTCTTGTTTTTTCCAGTTTTTTCTTCTCTGTTCTATAGATTACACATAAAGAAGACATCCATTTAGAGGGGCTTTTCTTTTCAGGAAACTGGAAATGTTTAACCCTTAATTCTGTACAGGATATCCTAACCTATGCCCATTAGATCAGTCCCAGAGGTTTCCTTTCCCCAAATGAGATGATTTGCTAGGCTTGTGATTTTTCTGTCATTTTATTTTATTTGCAAAAGCAGGAAATGATGAAAAAACCCACACACCCTTTAGCATTTCAGAAGGTGTTTGATAATGTAGAGATAAAATCAATTCAGGTCTGAAGGGCCTTATGGTGTGTGCATGCAATGAAGGATAATTTCTCACTTCCACAAGTGCTCCTTGGCAAACTGTGTGCCACCAGTCTGCTGGTAAACCTCAGGGTGCTATTTACACATAGCTGTTACTCTGCCACTGGGTAGAGTGAGCTTTTGGAGAATTTCTCTTTCAGTAGCCATCTGCTCAGTTATAGACTTTTTTTTTTTTTTTGCTTCTTTCACTTAGCTGGAAATGATTACCTGGCATACTTGACATTCATCTCAAGAACCCAACACCTTCCCTGTTCTGCTTAGCATCTCTTGTCCTGTGCTTTGCTCTTTTCATCTTATGTCAGGTCTAATTTGGTGCAGATATCTTGTTTTAGATATCTGGGTAGGTAGAAGGTAGATAACTTCTTCTGCATTTTTATATTGACAAAGGTTTTCCAGAAATCTCCTCTGTACCTAAGACTTTTGAAGTACCATTACTTTAAAATGTGCACTCAAATGTCCTTTTCAAGTTGCAATTTTCGTGTCATTTATTTCATGCTGTGTGAGAATTGCAGCTTAAAGATAAAGGCAGGTGAAAGAAAAATAAAGTTTAATAAACTACATCTGTAGCTTAGTGCCATTGCATGAAAGTGCTTCAGAAGGCATTGCCGCTTAAGGTTCATTTAGTGTTTTTAAAGAATTAATTGTAAATTCCTTTTTCTTTTTAAATACCGGATTTAACAGTTCTACAATGACATTTCCTGATTTTTAAGAACTTTTTTGATATTGAGTATGCTAACAACTAAAAAAAAAGTTGAGGGGAAGAGAAATAATTATTTTAGTTTTCTCTTTAGTTAAAGTATTCTTTGCTGTTATTTGTTGTAATAATAGATAAGCACTTTTTTAGATTTATTGATTTAAAAAATTATTGAAGTGGAATATTGCCTGAATTATTTTGCCTAGTGTTTTAAAAGTAACACTTGGGAATTGGATATTTAATCTAAAATAATCTCGGGTGGTTTCTGATGGGGATATTTAACAAAGAGGAAGAAGTTGCTTATTTTTCACAATTGAGTAGGTTGGTAGGTGATGGTGAGTACATTGGTGCTCCTCAGCTTGAGCAAGACTCAGTAAAACAAAATATTAATTGTTTTCTATGCATAATTGTGTAATGAATATTTCCTAAGTAACACTCTATAAAACCTCAGGCATTCTTGGATATGTAGAGGAAAGAATTGTTTGCATTTTGTATAGTATTTCTGTAATTAGGTAATTGTTTCTCCTCTATACTAACTGCCAGGTTGCTCAAGGTGGTACATTAGACATGAAATGGAGCTGTAAGGATCAAATTGAGCCAAATTTGAGAAAGCCAAAGGGGAGGTAGGGCTGCAAATTCAGTGTTTCCAGAGACAGTGAGGTGGCAGGTGGGAAGCAGAGCTGCTCTGGTCTGGTCCTCAGCCTTGTGGCACCCACCTGTGAAGAGGAGGTCAGGGACCCCCAAGGAGTCTGGAGCTCCTGGTGCTCCAAAGGCCTCACAAGTTACAGCTTTGGAAATCTGTCTGTAATGTTCATTAAGAAATTATGCCCCGAGTCCTGAGCCTGGAAAATGCAGATGGTTTCCACCATATGTGAAGGACATGGGATGGGGGTTTTCTCTAGAGCAGAATAACAGGAAATTTCTTTAGATCATTATAATTTTTTCCTTTTTTTGCATTTGTTTTAAAGGATGATGTCAGTGGGCTCCTGGCTGTGCAAAGATAGAGAGTTATTTGAGCTCTCTGAGCACTGGCAGTTTTAGTTACTTTCATTTGTGTATGACTGTCTGCCTGTGTCTGACCTGCATGAGCACGGTTGAGACAGAATTCAGGAGGAATGCTCAAGGACTAGCTGTCTCTCTTGCTACGTTTATTTTATTCAGTAATTAAATCAAGCTTTTCTGGGGTCAAGGATTTTATAAGAGTAACATTGTCTAATACAGTTAATTTATGAACCATTTATCTCACTAAATGTTTAAATTCAGGCCTAAAGATCTAAGAGATTATTATATTTTTTTCTAAAAAAATGTATTTTTTTCTAAAATTAGTGTTTTTTAATGTGCGGACATAGGCAGCAACAATGTAAGTGTGCAACTTGAATACAATTCAGCATTTTAAACTGAGCACTGAGCAATCTAAATGCATGTTCAAATGTTACAGAGATTCTTCCAAGGTTATGAGCATACATAGAAATCATTGTACTGGAACAGATCAATGATTCATCTAGTCCTGCTGAGAAGCACTGGTGAAGCATGCCAAAACATAAATCAAGGACTTGATCAGGATTTCAGGTCTGTCTCACAGTTCTTAACTCCAGCTGGAGACCTGGCAGCAGAGTGCAAATCATGGGTGAATGATCTCCCCTACCTCCATCTTCCTGCCCCACAGGAGGTCTCATTCCTTCATTGAGTTAAAGTCTCAGTGCTAGAAGGTACTTGCAGAAAATCCTTCATGGTGTTCTGGGGGCCACTGCTTGTGAGCCCTTGCTCTGTACTTGCAAGGGGGGACTGTGTGGCTGGGGTGCCTGTTAGAGCCAGGTCTGCACCACAGGCCTTCTGTACTGACCTGCCTTCCTTCCCCAGAGCCAAGGACAGAGCTCCTTGTTCTCCTATCTCTGCAGAGTCTTGTAAGAAAGAAAAATGATAGGTTGTGTAGTTGGGGGCAGGGGGACAACGTGCGTCGAACCACTGTTTTGTTAAGGTCATTATGTGTTTCAGTTCTGCTAATAAACAAGCATTTGCCCCTTTCCTTGGAGAAAGATGCTCAAGTAGCGCCTTCTAAATGGCAGAGTATGGCACTTACAGGGTGGAGTGTGTCTTGTGAAGGTGCAAACCAACCCCCACAGATCTGCTGTAGCCACAAGAAACAGGAACAGCCTTCCTATGAGGGCCTGTCCTGTGTAAACCAGTCTGATAATGGTTGGGTGTATGGTTGGTCGTGAACCTAGGTTATACATGTAGGATCTACAGTTTGATGTAGAATCTGTTCAGATGTGACAGAGCTGGTTCCTGAGTAGTCCATGGTGTGAAGGTTCTGAATCCTTCTTTGGGGAATGGAAGAGAAGGAATTTCCCTTTCCATCTTGGAAACAATCAGGAGAAAACATGATTAACTTATTTAAAACCTGACTGCTGTAGGTTGAGGAAATAGAGAGGAAGCCATGTAGAAGCCTTCCTGCATGGCTACCCTATCCCTTGGGAATAGGGATAGGGTAAATCTGGGAAATTCCTCAGTATTGAAGAAGTGAGTGTTGGTGATGATTGGAGTGTAGTTCATGGCATCCACAGAGCCCTCTGTTAGGCTCAACTGGAGTCCCTCAGGAACAGCACATGTCCTGCTGTGGTCTCTGGCAATGGCATGTGTGGTGAATACCCAGCAGTGCTATTGCTGCATGTGTGTGGTTGGGATCTCAGAGCAGGCACTGTTCTGGTGCATTTAAATTTAAGTTTTTTGGGTTTCAAAGCTTACTTGAAAAGTATAGGGTGAAATTAACCTGTTAGTGAATGCCAGTGGATAGATGCAGCACAAGTAAATTTAAGTGCTGTTGACATACTTGTAGAAAATACCAAATTTTAGGTAAATTCTCCATCCTTAAACCAAATACTATTTTTTAAACTGAATGTCTTTGACAGTGTTTTTTTAAATAAAATGTTTGACTGGTGGTTGTCAGGCAGCATGGGATTTTAATGGTTTAATATGGATACTTACCACACAGTTAAGGGTTTTGGTCTCAGAAAATAATGTGGGTTTTGGTCTCAGAAAATTAAATACTCTATTAGCAGATTTACTTTTGAAATACCAGTAATACAGAAGGATGAAATATTCTCTTAATGCTTACTAGGACTTCAAAATTGTTTCCTGTGTAAAAATTAGTTATAATTGGGAGCTATGAAATATAAAATAAAAATTAAAACCAGTGTATTTATAAAACGCATAATTAGAGGTGTGGTATGACTTTACAAAATTGGATTGGATGGAATGTTAATTTTGGATTACACTCAGGAACTCATGTAGTGTTAAATAAGCCTGAGGTGCTGTGAAGATGATTGAAGCACTGCACAGATGTTCATATTATTAAAAATATGATTTTATAACAGAAAATGTCTTACAGAAGGTAGAAGCTTGATATGTTGACTTCTTCAGCAATTTATGGCACAACTCAGTTTCATGGCTCTTTTCTTCCTTGTCAGATTTTTCCTGGCTTCAGCAGAGTTCTGGCTACACCTTGCACATAGCTAATTTTACAGAGGGAAAGCTGCCTTTTTTTTTCCCTTCGGGCATGATGAAAAAAAAGAGTTTTGATCTTTTTATGAAACTGTATAAAACCAGTGCCTTTGACTTTGTATCTGCTCATCCAGTTGTAATAATAGTTTTACTGAAGTGATCTGCTGTTTTAAATGGAAGAGGCAAGTGGATGTCAGTGATACACACCCAGCAGTAGATGTGGAAGAACAGTATTGTTAGATACTACCCTGTGATTTTATTGCAAAAGTGGATATAATTTATTGTTTGAGGAAAAGAAAGCAGCAAAATATTATTTTGAAGGTGAGCCAATTCATATATTCTTGGACATTGCACAGACCACCCAGATCTGAAGCCATGTTTTATGTCTCTTAAATCTAAATAGATTCAACTGAGCATTGAACTGCCTGCTGAAGCCAGCAGAATGCTGAGGAAAGGAAAATCCACCTTTTAATTTCCCTTTTTTTTCACATTTCCTTAGGGAAAGGCTTCACAGCAAATAAGTCTGATGAGTTTTTGGAATAAGGAATAAGAAGATTGGCTTACCAGAAGTGTGGTTCCTTGCTGAGAATTAAATTTGCTTACTCTAGGTAATGGATGTGACCCTGCAGTACAGTCTCCTTCCAGCCATGTCTCTGTGTTGCCACAGTATGGGCACAGCATCTAACAAATTGTAAAGGAATTTGACAAAATTCAGTGAAATACTATGCCTTTCTGGCATGCCCTGTTGAATGGTAGGGTGACCCACCAGATGATCTCCAGTTTAAAAAGCACAATTTAAAAAAATATCAACAGGGAAAAAGGTAGGTTTCTCTGATATTGGGAACCTCATTTAGGAATGAAAAAAATGTGAATGTCCCAAATTGTGTATTTACTGTTTCATTCTGCTCTTATCTGCAAATGAAATATGGTCTTCATAATGTTTGCTTTTATGTTGTGACGGCTGCAGTCACTGACAGGCTCTTTCTCAGCTAACCTTGAGAAAAATCCTTTATCCAAATGAAATCAAAGAACCAGCATCCAAAAGCAAATTTTCCATTGTTACATTTTCTGAAATTTTATTGAGACTCATCTATCTTGGAGAAATAAGTCAGGTTTTGCCAGTAAAGTGAATAATTCTTTTGACATACATGTGAATTTATTCTTATAGACATTGATGTGCAAGCTGGTGCAATATTTCAGTTTTTCAGCTAATGCTGGGATCTGAGGAGTAATGTATAATGTACATTATATTTATATAAACATCCACAGTTAGATTTTTGCATGAATGTATTATGGAGTGTGGGTTTTCTTCGTAAAGCACTTACAGCTCAAATAATCACAATTCATTAAAGCATTGATTAAGGCAATCTGTGGCAAACAAACTATGGCTCTTGTGGTTCATGTAATTGTGTGGTGTTTCCTTGAATGTTTTGCAAAAGAACTGTAGCTGTGGTGTATCTGTTTAGAAAAATGACGCAGGTAAATTTTAAAACTGCTCATTTAAGGAGATTTTAAGCAACAAATGGTGTGATTTTCAAAATTCTTTGTGGATTTAAATTTGAGCTGATTTATGCTGGCAGAATGAGGCAATCTGAGGGCAAAAAAGGTAAAAAAGTGATATATGAGAATCTCCATTTCAAAATATAATGGATTGAATTTAATATGTGACTTTTGAAATTCATATTGTGAACATATGTTAATAGAAACTTCCCACAAAAACAGATGACGAGATGTGAAAAAGATAAGAGTAGGGGAAAGTTTGTTTTTCTTAAGTGTATCTTTTTCAGGTTAGCCTTTTAACAGACATCATTTCTGTCAGGGGAGATAACTGTAAGACCTCATGTATTAGTAATGAAATCCTGTGTTTCACCTGGTTTTTAAAGGATGTTACCCACAGCACTCCCTTGTATTTCTGCCAGTCTCTTTCCTAAGGAGGCTTTGAGCCCTAGAGGCAGTTTCGGTCATATTTGTAAAATCATAAAGGTCCCAAAGATACAAGCAGAAAATACTGCTTTTTTCATGACAATAAGCAGTTGTGCAGACAAGACAGCTGTGCTGGAGATCACATGCTCCTGGGTGAACCTGGTCCTTTGTAGACCTCAGAGAAGTGCGTGAGGGTGTTGCACTCATGGAAAATGCTTGCTCTGCACATTTCCCGGAAATCAGGCTCTCTGAATTCATTTGCTCCTGGAAGAAATTGTTGCTTTAACTGTTCATGAAAAAAACAAAATTGATTTAGCCTAACAGGTTTTAAACAACTTTGCCACTGTCCTGTTGAAGTTGAATGGGGATGATCAAAAAAACCCCATCTAATCAATAATAAAGGGTATTTAAAAGTCTGGTATTTTTCTTGTCTCTAAAAGAGTAACTGTTTATGTGCACTCTTCTCAGTATAGATTATTTTTTTTAAAAGTATTAATAGCAAAAAAAGGAAAACTACATTTTTGGGAAAAAAAGCCCTGGAAGGCAGAGAAGTTCATCAAGTTAGGGTTTGATGTGCTGGCAAGTTAGATAAAATAGCAATAAAAATGCTTACTGTGTGCAGATACTCAAAATCTGAATTGTGTAAGACATGGCTTTGATGTATCAGAACAAGAGGTTGATGAATATTGTTTGCCAAGAAGCTCAACATGTCCTGGCAATGTGCCCTTACAGCCCAGAAAGCCAACCATCCAAAGCAGTGTGGGCACAGAGCAAGGCAGGGGATTCTGCCCCTCAGCTCTGCGCTGGTGAGACCCCACCTGCAGTGCTGTGTCCAGCTCTGGGGTCCCAGCACAGGAAAGATGTGAACCTGTTGGAGAGAATCCAGAGAGGAGTCATGGAGATGATCAGAGAGCTGGAGCACCTCTCCTGTGAAGACAGGCTGAGAGAGATGGGGTTGTTCAGCTCCAGGGAGAGCTTATAGCACCTTCCAGGGACTTCTTACAAAGGCATGTAATGATAGGAAAAGGGGGAATGGCTTTGCACTGAAAGAGAATGGATCTAGTTAGATATAAGGAAGAAATTCTTTATTATGAGAGTGGTGAGATACTGGCACAGGTTTCCCAGAGAAGTTGTTACTGCCCCATCCCTGGAAATGTTCAAGGCCAGGTTGAATGGGGCTCTGAGCAACCTGGTTTAGTAGAAGGTGTCCCTGCCTATAATAGAGGAGTATGAACTAATAAGATATAAGATAGCTTCGGATACAAATAATTCTTTAATTCTATGATTGTTAATTTTTAGTTTAAATTAATTTGGGACACAATTTCCATATAACTTTTAAAGTTGTTACTGTTTGTAACCATGCAAATTCTGTATTGATGGAACAACAAGGAAAAAAAACATGTACAAATCTCAAAAAACAGAGAGAGGTAAGAGAGTCTGAATCCTCCAGGAGGGCAAGATAAATCTGAGAAGATAAAAGATGTCTTTTCTCCATGGTCTCTCTCTGGCTTCAATATAGAAAACACCAACAGATTTGTACATATGCCCCTCCTCTGTGGAAGTTTCTCCTGGCAAACCAGTAGGTTTATTGAAGAGGTGCAGCATTACTCTGTCTTTTTATTTGACACTACACAGCCTCTTGCATCTTCATGAGCCTTCCATGTGAGGAAAGGTGTTCTGCAGCCCCTGTTACCCATTTGCAAGGCATAAGAAGGTCTGGAACTGAGTCTTGATCAAACTGTATACATTTATCAAGCGAGAGCTAAAATGTATGTCACCAAGTGCTCTTTGGAGCCTCTGTGACTTGACCACGTAAATGTTCTGAAGTGTCAAGGAAAATGCTGCTTTGTCAAGGTTGTAGCTACAGGGTTCATTAGTTGTCTGGACATCAGTGTGGCTTGCCTCTATCAAGAAGTATGGAATATTTGCACTGATAATAGGAATACACAACATTTTGGAGGATAACCTTCCAGAGATTAATGTGATTCTGTGCTCATTATAAACAAACAGCAAAAAAACCTCTATGGAAACCTTTCTGAAACACCGTTGAAAGCACTAATCCTATTCTTGGTGCAGATTGCTTGTAATCAACTTTCCTTTGCTCCTTAAATATGAAACTTTCATGCACGTGATTTCTTCTGGCCCATAGGGATGGATCATGAATCCAAAAATGAGAAAAGAATTAATGAAGTACTCTTACTGGGATTTGATATGAGTAAGACAGGCATTGATTACTTTGTCCTTTCAAACTGCCAGTTTTAGATGCATCTGCATGTTTTGCAAGATGTGGCCCTTAAAGAGGACAAGGCTCTAGGGCATTTAGACCTTACCATTACTAGTAGGATTAACAATATGGCTAAAATGTTCTTTCTAATGGAGTCTAAAGTGATAGTCCAGACTGCAGTGTGACCCCCAAAACTCTCTTGGCTGCATTCCCCAGGTCAGTTTTTCACAAGCATGTTATGAAACACATTAATCTCTGAATGCCATATAATGTTGTTTTGCAAGCTAACAATGCACATATTTTTATGTATTTTGAAATGTATTTATAAAAGTAGTTATACTTAAAATACAGAACAAATAAGTGAATATAAAAAACCTAAAAACATCCTAAATCCCTAGGCTCCACCCTCTGCTCCATCACAGATAAATCAACAGTGTAAAATTGTTGTTTTTCTCTAGAACAAAAGTTCACAGCTGTATTTAAAAGTATGCTGATGAAAAGTGATTCATAAGGTGAAGTAATCATTTTTATACAGTGCGTTTGGCAGACTCCAGCCAAATTACACCATAAAAGAAATATTATATTTGACAGCAAACTGTTAGCAATCTGAAATTTGAGAATGAAAACTCTCTGAAGACTTACTTATGACTATGCTGCTCTCTGATGGTACCCTGTTTTTCTTACCTAATTGTGGTCAGTATGTGTTTTTCCCATCTTTGTGAATTTAAGCTTTAGATAAATGTCTAACCTTCTTCTATTGTGAATTAATTCACATTTGTTTGGTTTAGACATAATTGGAGGCCATTGCATCTAATTTGTCTGCTACAAATTGTTTACTACATAGAATTCTTACAAGCTAAATATAAAAATAATTAAACTTGTAAAGTTTTGGGCTACCTTACTGGTTTTTAAATTGCATCCATTTTGTCTGTTGAATTTTTGTTTGAGAAGAGCATGTGTGATTCACCAAACTGCTGTGTACATAATGCTAGATGACTTAAAACTGTAACAAATAATTACAGGGACTCAACAGAATGGGATAAACCTCTTTATTCCCTTTGGCATGAGTGACTTGGGAGCAAAAGGTTGCGACCTACAGGGTCAAGAATACTATGTGGAGTGTTTGAGGGTAGTAGATTTATCAGACAATCCTATTCAGGCTCTGCTTTTCCATTGAAGCTATCCTGATGCTCTGCAATTAGTAGACACCATTTACCAGGGATGTTAATGCTCCTTCTGGGCTTTGTTTGTTTTGCTGTTTGTATAGAGTACTGACTGGGGCTTCTGAGTGTGGAATTCACTTGCAAATGATTTATTTTTTATCTCTAGGATGTGTTCCAGCTGTTTTGGTTTGGTTTGAGTTTTTTTTTTCCCCTGGGAAATCATGGTTTCAGATAGCAGTCAGAGTAGCTAACTTGGAGAAGTTATAAGCAATTCTCCCTAATAAATATATCTTGTTAGATTGAGGGAATGTAGTTTTCTTTCTGTCATGGA
Organism: Agelaius phoeniceus; assembly: GCF_051311805.1. Classification (NCBI taxonomy): domain Eukaryota; kingdom Metazoa; phylum Chordata; class Aves; order Passeriformes; family Icteridae; genus Agelaius; species Agelaius phoeniceus. Next base: position 82,947,734 of record NC_135266.1, on the reverse strand, counting down.
CTTTATTTCTATTTTTATTGTCCTTCTCAAAAAACAATTTCCAATAAGTTACTTTTTAATATATTGAATTAAACATTCATCAAGGATTTATAAGAACCTATTGAGTAAAGTTAGAAGTGAGGATGTCACTACATCTGTGTATTCTATGAAACCCGTGGGATATTTTACAAAAGAATGTGCCCTTGCTTAAGCTTCTCATTCAGAAATTAAACCCCTATTGATACATGGAAACAGACTCCTATTCATATGTTACATATGATTTGTAGCATCCTAATCCTTGCTATGAATCCTTTCCTTATTCTCAACATCATAGACTGAATTACATCAATTCAAAACATGGCTTCTTCACATTTTTTTTAAACGTCAGCTCTTGGGTGAATACAGTGCTAATCATCTCTTTTCACAAGTGCTGGGGGTTTCCTAAATCCTGTTGAAGAGTAGTTCATTTTCAGTTATTTCAAAACTCGTTTTCTGTGCATATAGTAAAATTTGAACTGTGAATCTGCACATTCATGCGACTACCTAATTTCATAAACTTTCCATTTCTTTCACTTCAACTAGTGCTTATATTTTTTACCTTCAACTATCAGTGTATTTTGGGTGAAACATATAAAATAATTATGTTGTTAAAAAATGTTGTATTTCTAGTAGCCAGTGGAAAACAATGAATTTAATTAGACTTTAGCAAGTAATGGGTAGAATGAAAGACAATACAGCTGCAATGTACTGCCTGGTTTACAAGCTTGCTAATAACTTGACTTTAATATACTTTTTTTGAACTGTGGTTGCCAGATGAAAGTAAAACTTTTGCTGTGGTTTCTTGCTGGATTACAAGTAAAACTCTGAAACCATAATGATCTTTTCCACAGCTGTCTAGTTTTTATAACTTTATTGTAAACAATTAAAATGATATAAGTCCAAGAATTAACATCTGCTATATGAAGTTAGGAACACATAACATTGATGAGTATATTAAAGTAGTAAAAAACCACAAAGAATATGCCACTAGAACTTGGATTCCTCTCCACCTAATGACTTCAAATTAAAAATTAAGCAGCCTTGTCTAATCTGCTTTCATGGCTTTGCAGTGTCCAGAGCAGTCCATGAGTCAGCATCAGGTGCAGTTAGAAAAAAGACACGTTCTGGCTTTGGGAAGAGATAGATGGAAGAATGTAATCCCCTGAGGAAAACAGTCCAAATGTCCTGGCTATTACTCTAAACTTTTTCACTGGAAAGCTGTCAGAACTGAAGGAACATGGTGCAAATCTTTTGTCTGCTGATTTTCTTCCTTTCCTGTTAAAATGTGGAGTATTAGCAGGTCAAGCGGGCCAAAAATTTCCTTTGCGGTATTAGACTCTTTCTTTACTTTGCCATATTTAGTTTGGTGCTTCTCTTGGAATTAAGGAGACATGTAATTGGCAATCCCTGTTTATTTATTCTTACTAAACCTTTATGAAGAGAACACAGAAGCAAGACAGAAACATAAGATCTCTCCTGAAGCACTCTGTACAAGAAAACTCAAAGGAAAAGGAGAGAAGGATGGCCAGGTTAACTGGATGGGTACAGACACAGCCCATAGTTTCATACTGAGTCCTTGGTCTACCAGTCACAGTTGACATTGTTTCTTACAAAATATTGACTTTGAGAAAAGTGCCTGGCACAGACCAGTAGAACAGTTAATTCCAGTTGGCTGCACATTTGTATCAAACACAGGAGTAGTGGCAGATGTGCTTTCTGGCCTTCCTGCCACTGTCTCACAGTTGTGTTCCACAGCCAAGCCAGTTGTGTCGCTTCTCCAGATGTGGATTTTGTCAGTGTGGATTTATTTACCTGGCTGTGCCTCTTCTTTGGGCTGATTACTGACTAGCACTGCTTTTCCTCATGAAGTTGAGCTCCAAAACTGACCTTTACTTTTGGATAGCAAACATAATGCAACACCTTCCATTCCCAGGCCTGCTGGGACTGCAGCCACGTGAAGGTTTGTTTGCAAAACCGTTTTTACATGGCTTTATATTTTCAACAACAACAAAGTGCATTGATCTTGGTGGCTAAATGTAAAATGAGGGCAAGATCAGTTTTATTCTAGGAGGACAAATGGTTACATTTGTGACTTGAATATTAAAAGTGAATGAAAATTCCCATATGAAACAGGTGAATTCAAAGTTAAAATCAGATTTTCTAGCTCTTGTTTACTATTTTTGAGGGTTTTTTCAGCTGAAGGAACCAAGGGTTGATCATGGGCTGATCCCTTCTGGTTTTTCATTCACTGCAGTGATACTTTGTTATTAAGGACAAAGAAACCTTCAGAAATAGCTTTAGAGAATCTCCACTTTTCATTCCCTCCTTAATAAGGTTATGCCATTGGTTTAAATTTTGGATATGTGAGGACATTTATGTTAAGTGTTGACTCTATTTTTCAGTCTTTTAATGTAGAATAAAAATACTTGAATTCATGAGAGATTGTCTTGTTTTCTCCCCATTCTTGTCAAATATCTGACTTTTATTTTTCTTTAAAGTCTTCGGTAATGGAGAGTCCATGACATCCTTAAGCAATCTGTTCTTAGCCATTTTTTTGGATGAGAGTTTTACAGAGTCTAATTGAATATATTCTAATACAATTTTGGTCTATTCCTTCTTCTCTCATCCACAAACATGAGTGAAACAGATTATTTGCTTCACTTTGTAACAAACTTTAGTAGCAAAGATTTATCACATACTGCTATATTTTTCTCCCCCTTGTATCCCTCTACCCTATTCTCTTTTGTGATGCACAAGATAATTTATTTCAGCTGATAAAGCTTGATAAATAAAATAGAGCAAGACAATTCAGTGTTTTGCAAGTTGTAGCCTTTCTTTTACATCCCAAATCAGCTTTTGCTTTTTAATGCTTCACAGTTCTTATCCTGTATTTGTGTAGTTGATTGTTTCTCCATACATATAATGCACATGCAGTTGATGAATAACATCCTGGGCTTTTTTCTGAGCCAATGTCTTCCACTTCATAAAATCATAGAATCACAAAATGGTTTGGGTTGAAAAGAGTCTTAAAGATTATCTAGTTCCGGCCTCCCTGCCATAGGCAGGGACACTTGCCACTAAATCAGGTTCCTCAGAGCCCCATCCAACTTGACTTTGAATACTTCCAGGGCTAAGGCATCCACAGCTTCTCTGGGCAACCTGTAACAGTGTCTCACCATGTGCACAGGAAATTTTTTTCCTAATGTTTAATCTAAATCTGCTCTCAGTTTAAATTTACTACCTCGTGTGTCCTAAGACTTTTCTAAAAAGTCCCACTCTGGTTCTCTTGTAACCCCTTTAGGTATTAGAAGGTGATATAAGGTCTCCCCAAAGTCTTCTCCAGGCTGAACAACCTCAACTCTCTCAGCCTGTTTTAGCAGCCCTTGTAGCCCTTTTCTGCTCAGTATTATCTGCAGATGTAATAGGCATGCACTTTTTTGTCTGTCACCACTCTCACTACTGAAATTGCTGAGTAGCAGACATCCAGAATTGGTCCTTGTGGAATACCACTTGGTCTGTCCTTCCAGTTTTTCAGCAAGCCATTGATAACTGTTCTCTCTCTACTCTTGTCTAACCACTTCCGTATTCATTCTAGCTATCGTCCATTAAATTATCATTCTGTGGTTGTTATTGTAAGAAAATGTCACATTTAGATCCAAAGCCTGAATTAAGTCAGTAGCATATGACACATATGGCTTTGCATTCCTAGTCATAAAATGAGACCCCATGTTATAAGGATTTTTTTTGATAAGAGTGTATTCATTGTTAGTCATGTCCTCGTGATTGTCTTCCAGGTGCTTACAGGGTCTGTTTATGTACAGCCTTCCTCCTTAGGAAGCCAGCTGAATTGCAGTTTTGTCTAATTCCTCCTTTCCCAGACAGTACCATAGTTAGTGTTTAGCACTGTCTTTTCTAAAAATAACTAAACATCCCACAGTTATGTAGCTTTCTCACTATTGAGGTCACTTTGGTGGCTCACAATCAGTCTGTACCTTGCCTTCTCTAGGATTGCCAGGAAAATGCAGATTATGCTACATACTTTGTAGCTGACAAAAGCAGATGTGGTATATTTACAAACTGAAATAATTGCGGGAGGTTCTACTGATTTCCTAAACAATACCAACAGCATTTAACTTCCCAGCAATTATTATTGGTAGATTATTTTCATAAATACCATGCTCTTGCTTAAAGTAGTTAACTGCAGCAACTATTCAGTGTAAAACAATCTTATTTTTCTTCATATTTTGGAGGAAATCTTGTGTTTTATCTAGATGATTATATACATTCTTGGTATGGAGATAATTTTTTCTTAAAAATTGTTTTTTCAAAAAAACAAAATTGGAAGCAATTACAGATGTTCAGAAGCCACATTTATGTGATTATTAGAAGAAGAAAGAACAAGCATTGTCCATCACAGAAATGATACATCCTCCCTCTGACTGTGACCTGTAGGCTTGGGCTTTGTGTCAGCTCACTCCAGGTCTCATGACCAGTCTCAAGTTGGTTTTTTTTGGGGTTTTTTTGGTGATGCAACTTTCTATTCCAAATACTGCACCTGGAGGTGCCGCACTAAAAAGATGGTGACCAGCATTGTAGTAATTTGAAATAAAACTGTTATGTTAGAGTAAAATGTGGTCTCTTGCTGAAGTATAAGCCAGCAAGGGAGTTACTCAGGAGTGGATTTCTGTGGTTGCACTGAAATTTGGTTTTCAAAATACTGTTTTCTTGAGGCTGTGCACAAACACTTTATTCACTATGTGGTTCTTCCAGAACACATTTTACATTTTAATTTCATTTCAAGACTTCCAATGGTACTTACAAGCATCAGAGGCAAATACACAGCATTCATCTTGGAGATATGGGTTTAAACTCTGGGTCAGTGGGTAAATCTGCAAGGGACAGTCATCATCACAAAGAAATAGAAGTTGAATTTCAGCAAACTTTGCAGCATAGTCATTTAGTTTGTGTGTAACAACCAGCTTATGTTGTCCTAATGCTTATGGCTAAATACTTGTAATAATCTTGATGATTTTGGCAGCATTCTGCATTATATGGAATTAAAAATATTTTTGAATAATAGAGTGAAGATCTCAGTTCAAGTTAATGTACTGAAAATAACTCACTGATCTTCACTCTTTATTCTAGCTCAGCAATGGCCTGAGCACATTCAGAATGATTGCTAATTTTTTTAAAATATTTTTATAGCTTTTCATTTCATTATAAATTTATCCTGATGATATCTGTTATTAAATGTCAGAGATAGGATTAATAAATGTAAAAATAGAAATGGTTTTTCTTCTTTTAATCACATTTTCCCCAAATTGAAACAAAGCAAACAGCCAAACCTTTCCCTCAAGTCCAATTATGGGATCATTTGGGAAAATCAAGTGTTGTATCCATTTCTCTTGAATGCGTGAATTAATCAATCAATGAGAGAGGTTTAGCTTGCTGAAATTTTGAATCATTTGCAAAGAGCATTAAGTATGTTTACAAAAAACAGTTCCAGCAAATTTAGCCTCTTATTTTTTCTTTTCTTTTTCTTTTTTTCCATTTGCAAAGAGCCATAAGAAAAAGCCAGAGGAAAATTTGGCAGTAGATAAATTTAGCACAAGTCTCCTTCTAAGATAGAATCACTGCAGATGCCACTATTATTTAATAATGAGCAAAACCCTTTGTGGGTTTAAGGATTATTTGTTTTGTAATCCTGTAACAGCGTGTCCCTTTAGTGACTGACTCATTGTTCTAACAACAATGAGACTGCATCAGTGCAGCCCTGGCTCCTGAAGTGGACGTGGCTTTGAACACGTGTCAAGGTACATTTCTCTGTGTCCTCATGCCTCTGGAGACAATTTGACTTCCCATCTTCATGTCTCCAGGGGTTTTTTCCATTTCCTATTTTTGTTCTGTGCCTGATTTGGAGAGAGTGTTTAGGTTTTGTTTTAACAGAAAGTTGCTGTATTTTGTTAAAACACTTGTAAGAAAAAGGTCAAAATTGAATCGTGGAAAAATTTCATCACTTTGCAAAATTCAACAAATCAATTGAATTAAGCACATAAATCCTTAACTTCATTGTTCAATCAGCTTTTTTAATTGCTTAGAGAGCTTTATTCAGCTCTAAAGTCCTCAGCACAGGAAAGACATGTACCTGTTGAAGCAGGTTCAGAGGAGGCCACAAAGATGATCAGAAGGCTGGGACACCTTTCCTGTGACAAGCTGAATTGGGCTTGTTCAGCCTGGAGAAGACAGGGCTCCTGGGAGACCTTAGAGCACCTTCCAGTATCTAAAGGGGATTTATAAGAAAGGTGGGGACAGACTTTTTAATAGAACCTGTAGTGACAGGGCAAGAATTGATGGTTTTAAACTAAAAGGGTAGAATTAGACTGGATATAAGAAAGAAATGTTTTATTATAAGGGTGGTGAGACACTGGCAGAAGTTTCCCAGGGAGGTGGTAGATGTCCCATCGCTGAAAACATTCAAAGCCAGCCTGAATGGGGCTCTGAGAAACCTGATCCAGTGGAGGGTGTCCTTACCCTTGGCAGGGGTGTTGGACTAGAGGATCTTTAAAGGTGCCTTCACCCCATACTGTTCTGCGGGTCTGTGTTGGCTTCTTCTATTAGCTGTGTGAGGCAGGAGCTTTGATGAAGGATTTTGAGATGGAAATGTGACCATCTGAGTGATTCAGTTGTTGCTCCTGAGCCCACAGTGCAGCATTGTTGGTACAAAAAGATATGGACCATCTGCGTCCAGCTAAAATAACAAAAATTTTTTGTAATTTACAAGATCTTTTAAGAGAAATTTGACCTACTGAAATTGCAGTTACTTGCACATTTCAGAAAGTGCTAACCTCTGAAGAAATGAAAGTAAGTAGTAGGATAATTAGCATCACTAGAAATCTGAGTTCAATTTGACAAGAACACAGAAAACTTGATTAACAATCAGATGTGAAGTTGATTGATAGCAGCTTTGGTTTACAACTCTGAATCCAGTATTGTAATTTAACTTCAATATAAACAGCTTTCTTTTTAATTGCAGTGTCACATTCTTCACAGAATTGCAGTATTTTTGTTTTAAAATGTAATTCCCTGGATTTACATGAGAGCTTAATGGAACCATAGGTCACTGTTGACTACATGATTTGTCATTTCCATGCACCTTTTCTTTCCAAGTATTGGAAATGATGCATTCAACTTGGGTCAAGAAAAAAAATAATGTACGTCTTCCATGGTGCTTATCTTGTCCTTCTCCTTGAATGTTGTCCCTATTTACTGTTTCTTTGTTCATTTACTTTTTTATAAAATATGATTTTATATTCACTGCATGTAATTTTTGCAAAACCATGGCCTTTTCAAAAGATCATTTTATACTCAGGCACAACTAAAAGAAATGCCATGGATACATTTTTTAGTGTTTTAGTTAAACATGCAGAAGTTAGCTATCTGATTTGGAAGCACAAGTTATGAGACTTCTGACTGAATTTTGATCCTGGTTACATTTGCACATTTAAAAGTTTGAAGTATAATTTTTATAAACTACAACTCCTCTGATTTCAATTGTTTTTAATGGGATTTCTGACATGTTTTCCAAAAGCTGCATGTTTCCCATGGGATAGGAGATTAGATTTTTGGCTTATAATTGCACCTTATATTTTTTTCACAGTTCTGGCTTGAATAGGTAAGAGCTGTGTGTAAAAATAGAAAGAAAATATATGTTTAATCTGTAAAAGCATAAATTCAGACAAGAGATAATCTGGGTATGAATATTTTTTTCCCATAAATTTACTTCTGGATTTCCTCAGTGCAATTTTTCTTAAGAAAGAGAAATGAGCTTTCGAGAATAACATTTGAAGGACAGTTGGGGGGAAATGTGTAAGACCAGCTCAACTTGTAGGAAGAAAGGGCAAAAGAGAAGATAGAAAAGGAAGAAGAGAAATAGATACAGAAGGCATCTCAGAAAAATGGCACGTGTTGCTGTTGACTTTTAGCACTGGGGAGAGGATGAGGAATGAAATATTTTAACATCATAGAGTCCAGCTGAAAATCAGAAGGACGGAGATATAGTAACCTCTCTAAGCAACTTAAAACAGAAAATGCATTATCCTCTAGAGATCAGCATAGGTCACAAAATACCATAGATAGCCTTTAATTCCTAAAAGCAAGGGATTTAATAGCAAGAGGTATAGCTGGCATGTTCAGACACAGTCACATTTCATCAGGATGATCTTCCCTTCTCCATGAAGAAGACACCTTAACGGGGAAACGTGGTCCCCCTGACCAGTCTTCACAGGCAAAGGTGCTGCAGTAAAATGCTAACACATGTCCTGTGCTTGAAGTATCTCCTTCCCACGTGGCCATAATGAGAGCTCTGCATGTAGGAGTTTCTAATTTACTCTTACCCTGAAGGATACCGTAAGCACTGCGGGGATGTTGTTAAACATGGCATGTTGTTACTACTGTGAGCTGCTTTCTGCTTACCAGTTCCGTGGGTGAAAAGTGACATTCCTTCAGAAGGTTTCTTGTGCAGTGTATATTTAGAGGAAATCTTGAGAAGAGCTATGACAGGACATACTAATAAAAAAACCCCAAAACAGACATACTAATAAAAACCCCCAAAATATAATTGCTGGCATCCAGGCTTGCAGTTCAGTGTGGGAATTTCTTCCCGCAGGATGGAGGGAGAGTACAGTTAACTCATGCACAGCACCTCTATACATATACAAACATAATTACAGTTAGTTCATGTCTTGTTGGAAGTATAGTTTGTATCAAGCCTTGGCTCTATTCCACTTTTGCTGTTTTCTTTATGAAAAAATAAATGTGTGTGGCCGTAAGTTAAATTTATCTTATAAATATGCATGATTAAAATCAACCCTATTTGCTCATGTGCCAGAATAGTCCCAGCAGGGGAATTTTGAGAATCCAAATTTATTGCTTTGGCTCCTTGATTCTTCTGCTCCTTTGGCTCCAACCAAACACAAGCTCTGGCCAAACAAAAGCTGGAATGGAGTAGAGCATTTCTGCTGTGTGATCAGGTACATGGTGCCAGCAGGGACAGCTGGCAAAGTCACTGGCACTCTTGGCTTTGTACCAGGGACAGTTCCCATCTGATGGGAGAATGTAGCCAAATTATGCACCATTTAAATTACTGCTTGCTGGGCAGGAAACGGTGTTGCCCTCCTGCAGAATGGGATTTGGTCCCTGGGACATTCAGGGTGGTGGGAAACATAGAGCAGTAGAATGTTTTGGTTTGGAAGGAACCTTAATGATTGTCATGGGCCAGGACACCTTCCACTAGATGGGGTTGTTCAAAGGCCCGTCCAAGCTGGCCTTGAACGCGGCCAGGGATGGGGCATCCACAGTTTTTCTGGGCAACCTGTGCCTCATCACCCTCAGAGTGAAGAGTTTCTTCCTAATATCTAACCTGCCCCCTCAGTTTAAAGCCTGTCCTTGTCCTATCACTAGATGCCCTTGCAGAAGTGTAGGTGAGCTATAGCGAGTCCCTCTGATGCCATACAACTCTGCAAGTTCAATAGTACCCTAAAAAAAACCCTTACAATTCACTATTTAGATTTTCCCCCTCTCAGGGTGTCTGCAGTGCTGGGCACATGTAATGTATTGTGCTAGGCTCATTTGAAGCTTGAGTAGTTCGTGGGGCTCAGCAGCAGAGTGCAGGCTTTTTCACCCCTTGAGCAATGAAGCATTGAGTAAAAGTTATTATAACCAATTAGTGGTGGCATTATTATTACCAATTAGTGGCTGCATGAAGCAAATCATTACTCTTAGTTCAGTTATTAGCAGCCAGGTGTTTGTGAAACGTGCCATGTGCAGCCAGTGTTGTACCTCAGCAGTCACTGTGGAGGCCAGTCACTGAATTTGTGGTGTCTCTGCAAGGGGGTTGTCACAACCTGCCCCCAACACTCCCCCCCCCAAAAAAATGTGTGCTTGAAGTCAGTGTGTAGGGCTTTTTTGGTTGCTGCCAGTGTTGTGTACCTACTGAGTGAATAAAAAAACATCATTTCAATCTCTAGACCAGCATTCCGAAACCTTAAATATAATGAATTCATTATTCATGATGTAAAACAAAAAATTAGAGTTACAGCTTTGTCGTTGGTTGCCTCTTCATTTGTAAGAGCAAAATGGCCATGCCAGAGAAGGGGAGTTCCAGTACAAATTACTCTTAACTGCAAGTATTGTTTCTCTAGGACTCCTGTTTATAAAACTCTTAATAAACAATTTTCCCACACACCCATTAGTTTTGCAGAATGGTTTTACAGGAGACAGTTTAGACAGCAAGCAATACTAATTATATTCTATTTAAAAGCTTAATTGCACTTTTTACTTTTTTAAAATTAAATAGGAAGTTGAGGAAGAAAAATTCTAATTGTGTCTTTAGTGTCACTTCCTTACTCAACTACATATTTAACTTTGATGTATTTTTCAGGGAAATTCATAGCTGTAGCTCCAAATACACAGAACAACTAAAAAAATAAGAAAAGTAAGCATAGCTAATAAATTCCAATACACCAAGTACTTTCTGAATAGAAATGACTTTTTTGTGTAATTAGAATAGGCATTAGAAATATTTTTTGTTTCTTGGAGGAAAAAAATAGGGGATTGGAGTGCTGTTTTCTCTTTTGGTGATTCAGATGTCTTCTGATTTTCAATATTAATGAAGAAAGGATTTGACATTTTCTTTGAGGTCAGTTTAAAGGAAATAAGTTGTAGGATAGCATCCATCAGGGTGCTTCGAGCACAGCTGGGCAGGGACATCTGGTGGTGCAGTAAAGGAATCATTGAACACTTGCAACTGGAAGTGCAGTTACATTGGAATAATTAAGGAGAAAACATAATTACAACCATACTGTGATTACTTTTCTGTTCTGATATTATTCTAGAAACACTTATGTGCATGTTTAGATTGCAGTCTGTGTATGGTTTTAATTTACTGGAAAAGTAGAAACTAAAGGCCTATTCATGAGCTGGCAGCTTGCAGGCATAATGTGTTGGACATCCTTCACTCAAAGGGCATTTAACTTACAGTCAGCTGCAGGTTTAAAATAAAACTTAGGAAACTGGACCATGGTACTGTGGATGAAGTGGGGTATATATTAAACCTGTGCATTTGGACTCTGGACTTCTGCCAGTCATTTACTGTGGTCTCTGGGCTAAGCTGATTTTTTCAGTCCATCATTTAGTTTTCAACCCATTTTTGAGTCCATGGTTCTGTAAAAGTGCTGTGACAGTGTTTCAGCTTCTGAATCGTATGTATGTATAAAGAATCACAATTAAAATTACTACATGTCTTTGGTTTCAAAGTTCTATGTTAATTAA